>NC_069504.1:1082179833-1082282333 GCF_027579735.1 Bombina bombina
CATTCGGCTGACCCACTCAATGGACCAATCAGTAATTTAATTTTTTGGATTTAACTATTCACAAAAATGATGAAGGAAAAATTACAACAGACTTATTTCGCAAACCAACTACTACCAACAGTCTACTACATCACAGTAGTGCCCATGCACCAGGTTCTATCAAATCTTTGCAAATCAAATATTTTGCGAATCAGAAGAAACTGCAGTGAAGATAAAAATTTCCACATACAATAATAAGAACTGGAAAATAGACTACAATAAAGGGTCTATAGTAAAAGGAGTGTTAAAAAGGCGAAACTAACAGTGTCAAAAGGCGAAACTAAGAGCCTTCAGAACAAATAGACACACACTATTACAGAAGAAAAAAACAAAGGAAGCGGATAGTCAAATAAGATTGATATTGATTTTAAATACCCTTAAAAAAATTGGAATGTCTTACTCTCAGATTGTAAAGATTGACACCAAATTATTTGAAGCAGCACAACTACAGAACTACATTATCTAGGTAATATACCTTTAAATGGTGAATGTATCACTATAGACTAGATAACTACTATTGGGAAGTAGTTTGATAAGTCAGAAGTGAATTAATAAAGTGATGTAGAATGTTTGGAAACAAACACCTAGATTACGAGTTTTGCGTTAGCCTTAAAAAGCAGCGTTGAGAAGTCCCAACTCTGCTTTTTTCCTAACGCTGGTATTACGAGTCTGGCAGGTACAGGTGTACCGCTCACTTTTTTTCCGCGACTCGAAAATACCACAAATTCACTTACGTCAATTGTGTATCCCATATTTTCAATGGGACTTGCATAACGCCGGTATTACAAGTCTTCCTAAAAGTGAGCGTTACAGCCTCTCCTGTCAAGACTGGTACCACATTTAAAAGTCAGTAGTTAAGAGTTTTATGGGCTAACGCCGTAACATAAAACTCTTAACTAAAGTGCTAAAAAGTACACTAACACCCATAAACTACCTATTAACCCCTAAACCGAGGCGCCCCCGCATCGCAAACACTAAATAAAAATGTTTAACCCCTAATCTGCCGAACCAGAGATTGCTGCCACTATAATAAATATATTAACCCCTAAACCGCCGTACTCCCACATTGCAAACACTAGTTAAATATTATTAACCCCTAATCTGCCGTCCCTAACATGGCCGCCCCTACCTACATTTATTAACCCCTAATCTGCCGCCCCCAACGTCGCCGTCACTATACTAAAGTTATTAACCCCAAAATCTAAGTCTAACCCTAACCCTAACCCCCCTAACTTAAATATAATTTAAATACATCTAAATAAAATAACTACAATTAACTAAATAATTCTTATTTAAAACTAAATACTTACCAATAAAATAAACCATAAGCTAGCTACAATATAACTAATAGTTACATTGTAGCTAGCTTAGGGTTTATTTTTATTTTACAGGCAACTTTGTATTTTAACTAGGTACAATAGTTAATAAATAGTTATTAACTATTTAATAACTTCCTAGTGAAAATAAAGACAAATATACCTGTAAAATAAATCCTAACCTAAGTTACAATTACACCTAACACTACACTATAATTAAATTAATTTCCTACATTAAATTAAATTAATTACAATTAAATAAAATAAAATAAAGTACAAAAAAAATTACAGAAAAAAATAAAATAATTACAAGTTTTTTAAACTAATTACACCTAATCTAATCGCCCTAATAAAATAAAATAGCCCCCCAAAATAATAAAAATCCCTACCCTATACTAAATTACAAATAGCCCTTAAAAGGGCTTTTTGCAGGGCTTTGCCCCAAAGTAATCATCTCTTTTACCTGTAAAAAAAAAAATACAATACCCCCCAACATTAAAACCCACCACCCACACACCCAACCCTACTCTAAAACCCACCCAATCCCCCCTTAATAAAACCTAACACTAACCCCTTGAAGATCACCCTACCTTGAGACGTCTTCACCCAACTGGGCAGAAGTGGTCCTCCACACGGGCAGAAGTATTCATCCAAGCCAGGAAGAAGTGGTCCTTCAGATGGGCAGAAGTCTTCATCCAGACGGCATCTTCTATCTTCATCCATCTGGAGCGGAGCGGGTCCATCTTCAAAACATCTGACGCAAAGCATCCTCTTCTGTCTTCATCTGACGACTAAATGACGGTACCTTTAAGTGACGTCATCCAAGATGGCGTCCCTTCAATTCCGATTGGCTGATAGAATTCTATCAGCCAATCGGAATTAAGGTAGAAAAAATCCTATTGGCTGAAACAATCAGCCAATAGGATTGAGCTTGCATTCTATTGGCTGTTCCAATCAGCCAATAGAATGCGAGCTCAATCCTATTGGCTGATTGCATCAGCCAATAGGATTTTTTCTACCTTAATTCCGAGAATTGAAGGGACGCCATCTTGGATGACGTCACTTAAAGGTACTGTAATTTAGTCGTCAGATGAAGACAGAAGAGGATGCTCCGCGTTGGATGTCTTGAAGATGGACTCGCTTAGGGGGATTAGATTAGGTGTAATTAGTTTAAAAAACTTGTAATTATTTTATAATTTTCTGTAATTTAGTGTTTTTTTTGTACTTTATTTTATTTTATTTAATTGTAATTAATTTAATTGAATGTAGGGAATTAATGTAATTGTAGTGTAGTGTTAGGTGTCTTTATTTTAACTAGGAAGTTATTAAATAGTTAATAACTATTTAATAACTATTGTACCTAGTTAAAACAAATACAAAGTTGCCTGTAAAATAAAAATAAACCCTAAGTTATCTACAATGTAACTATTAGTTATATTGTAGCTAGCTTATGGTTTATTTTATAGGTAAGTATTTAGTTTTAAATAGGAATAATTTAGTTAATTGTAATTATTTTATTTAGATGTATTTAAATTATATTTAAGTTAGGGGGGGTATTAGGGTTAGGGTTAGAGTTAGATTTAGGGGTTAATTCATTTAATATAGTGGTGGCGATGTTGGGGGGCGGCAGATTAGGGGTTAATAAATGTAGGTAGGTGTCAGCGATGTTAGGGACGGCAGATTAGGGATTAATAAAATGTAACTAGTGTTTGTGATGCGGGAGTATGGCGGTTTAGGTGTTAATAACTTTATTATAGTGGCGGCGACGTTGTGGGCGGCAGATTAGGGGTTAATAAGTGTAGTTAGGTTGCGGCGACATAGTGAGTGGCAGATTAGGGGTTAATAAATAAAATGTAGGTGTTGGTGATGTTGGGGGCAGCAGATTAGGGGTTCATAACTATAATGTAGGTGGCGGCGGTGTCCGGAGCGGCAGATTAGGGGTTAATAATATAATGTTGGTGTCAGAGATAGCGGGGGCGGCAGATTAGGGGTTAATAAGTGTAAGATTAGGGGTATTTAGACTCGGGGTTCATGTTAGGGTGTTAGGTGTAGACATAACTTTTATTTCCCCATAGGAATCAATGGGGCTGCGTTAGGAGCTGAACGCTGCTTTTTTGCAGGTGTTAGTTTTTTTAAAGCCGGCTCTGCCCCATTGATTCCTATGGGGAAATCGTGCACGAGTACGTTTAGCCAGCTCACTGCTACCGTAAGCAGCGCTGGTATTGAGGTGAGATGTGGAGCAAAATTTTGCTCTCCACTCACTTTTCTGCGGCTAACGCCGGGTTTAAAAAGAAAAACGTAATACCAGCATTACTGTAGGTGAGCGGTGAGCATAAACTGCTTGTTCGCCACGAACAGCTTTACCGACAAAACTCGTAATCTAGGTGAAAGTCTCCCAAATAAGTGTAAAATTATCACACACTTAAATAATTTCTGATGTGCATCACAAATTTTCTGCAGAACAAATATCTAGGTAGTTTATATCCTGTAAGAACTGATACACATAAACAAATTTGAGAAAGGTTACTAGAGGTATCAGATTACTTTTGGCAGCATACAACCTAGATTGATTGCTAGGCAGTCTGTGAAACCTGTAGTGTTATGCAGGAGCTGACAGGCAAATTGGTTGTTTGGTTTGTGTGCAGAAAATGCAGAAAACAGACCGGAACAAAACAGATTGGTGCTAAGATAAATTGTATCTTTACTTCTTTCTCTGATGTGGAGTCACAAGCTGGGGTGAGCCGGAACAGTATGTACAGGAGAGGTAAAGGCTAAGGTTGGTGCTCAAAATATACAGTGAGTCTAAAGACAATAGATTTGCTGATTCAGTAAATATGTCAAATGCAGAGATCTTTTTAGGAAAATGTAAGCTGAATTTCTTTGAAGTAGTTCATTCCTTCCAGAGAGAAGAGAAACGTGGAATACTTGCTAGGAGCTTGTAAAGCGAGCTGAATGTGTGAGGCTGCAGAGACAGTCTCATCAGGATTCAAATTACTAAGCACCTGTGTGCAGGTGAAAGGTATGTTTATAGCAAAGTCTTAAAGGGGTATTATAGCAAATATTAAAACAGGACATGACACAGATTCAGATTTATAAACTGTATTGGGAGAAACAATATCAGTTGTGTACAGAAGAAGCAATCTAAAAACATATGCTAACTAGCAGTCACTATACAGTGAAAAAAACAACAACAGCTTTTAATCCGGGATCTCATCCATGTGTTCCACCTGCTCACACTTGGAAAAAACTAAGGAAATCAGAGATAGATTTGGGCAATGGCAAAAAAGTCAAGAAATATATTAGTTGTTCCATAGAGGGTATAATACATACATTCATTTGTAGTTGCAAAAAGTTCTATGTTGAAATGACCAGCAGAAAACTCAGGACAAGGTTACAAGAACATCTTAGGAATATTAAAAATTCCAAAAAAGACAAAGATGATGACAAAACACTAACTACAGTAGCCTCACACTTTTTGCATTTTCACCAATGTAATTCTAGGAATTTGAAATGTATATGATTGGAGAAAATCTCTCTTGGAATCAGAGGGGGTAACTTAGAACAAGCCCTACTGAGGGTCGAGTATAAATGGATTTATCTTCTGAATAGTGTCCATCCACATGGCATGAATGAACAAAATATTTTTTACTGCTTTTTGGGTTGAATTTTCCCAAAACAAAAACAATAGAAACTTATAATTTCCTACAATATTTCCAATCCTATACAATATGTGTTAATTGTATTAGCTACTAAGTTAAAACATCACTACTTAGCAAAGAGGACAAAAGTGTTAATAATGGACTAGTAAATACCAATACATCCCACATAATTACTTATTTATTTAAGTATTGATATATTCATTTTCCCTTTAGTAGTCACATCATTTAACTTTCAGTACACTATCACCTACATTGTTCATTTTCAATTTTCTCTTGTTAAGTGTATCCAGTCCACGGATCATCCATTACTTTATGGAATATATTCTCCTTCCCAACAGGAAAGCTGCAAGAGTCCACCCCACAGCAAAGCTGCTATATAGCTCCTCCCCTAACTGCCATATTCAGTCATTCTCTTGCAAGCCTCAACATAGATAGGGAGGTCGTGAGAGTCTGTGGTGCTTTCTACTTAGTTTATTCTTCAATCAAAAGTTTGTTATTTTTAAATGGCACCGGAGTGTGCTGTTTATCTCAGGCAGTATTTGGAAGAAGAATCTGCCTGCGTTTTTCTATGATCTTAGCAGACGTTACTAAGATCCATTTGCTGTTCTCACACATTCTGAGGAGTGAGGTACTTCAGAGGGGGAATGGCGTGCAGGTTTTCCTGCAGATAAGGTATGTGCAGTAAAATATTTTTCTAGGAATGGAATTGACTAAGAAAATACTGCTGATACCGAAGTAATGTAAGTAAAGCCTTAAATGCAGCGATAGCGACTGGTATCAGGCTTATTAATAGAGATACATACTCTTGTAAAAATGTGTTTTAAAACGTTTGCTGGCATGTTTAATAGTTTTTTAACATATGTTTGGTGATAAAACTTATTGGGGCCTAAGTTTTTTTCCACATGGCTGGCTTAAATTTTGCATAGAAACAATTAACTGAAGCTTCCCACTGTTGGCTGTGGCAGTTTGTTGTGTCTGTTTTTAAAAACGTCTATGTCGTTTTTTTGATCTGTTTTTTGCATTAAGGGGTTAATCATCCATTTGCAAGTGGGTGCAATGCTCTGTTACCTTATTACATGTACTGTAAAAATTTTGTTTGTTTTACTGCCTTTTTTTCACTGTTTTTCTTTCTCTTAAAGGCACAGTAACGTTTTATATATTTGCTTGTTAACTTGATTTAAAGTGTTTTCCAAGCTTACTAGTCTCATTATTAGTCTGTTCTAACATGTCTGACATAGAGGAAGCTCTGTGTTCATTATGTTTTAAAGCCATGGTGGAACCCCATCTTAGAATGTGTACCAGATGTACTGATTTCATGTTAAACAATAAAGATCATTTTTTGTCTTTAAAAACATTATCACCAGAGGATTCTGTCATGGGGGTAGTTATGCCGACTAACTCTCCCCACGTGTCAGACCTTTTGACTCCCGCTTTAGGGACTCACGCTCAAATGGCGCCAAGTACATCAAGGGCACCCATAGCGTTTATTTTACAAGACATGGCAAAGGTGGTGAATAATATTCTGGCAGCAGTATTAGTCAGACTACCTGAAATTAAAGGAAAGAAGTTAGCTCTGGGGGTAGATACAGAGCATACAGACGCTTTTAGAACCATGTATGATACTACCTCACAATATGCTTAGTCTGTGGGTGATTTTTTTTTTTTTTGACTCAGGGAAGATGATTTAACCTGATTCTGATATTTCTACATTTAAAATTTATGCTTGAGAACCTCCACTTGTTGCTCAGGGAGGCTTTGGCTGCTCTGAATGAATGTGTACAATCGCAGGGCCAGAGAAATTGTGTAGACTGGATAAATAATATGCAGTGCCGTGTGTACTGATGTTTTTCCAATACCTAAAGAGGTTTACTAAAAATTTTTAATAAGGAATGGGATAGACCAGGTGTGCCGTTCTCTTCCCCTCCTATTTTTTAGAAGAATGTTTTCTAATAGTTACCACCACACGGGACTTCTGGCAGACAGTTCCTAAGGTGGAGAGAAGATTTTCTACTCTAGCTAAGCGTACCACTACCTCTGACGAGGACAGTTGTGCTTTTTAGATCCAATGGATAAAAAATGTTTATTCAACAGGGTTTTATCCTGCAGCCCCTTGCATACATTGCTTCTGTCACTGCTGCTGCGGCGTTCTGGGTTGAGTCTCTTGATGAGGCTTTACAGTTAAGCGACTCCATTGGATGAATATATTTGACAAGCTTATGCTAGCCAATTCCTTTGTTTTCTGATGCCTTGTTCATTTGACTAGACTAACGGGTAAGAATTCTGTTTTTTACTATACTGGCGCGCAGAGCGCTATGGCTTATATCATGGTCAGCTGTCGTGACTTTAATAAATAAGCTACTTAACTTCCCTTCAAGGGGCAGACCCTATTCGGGCCTGGTTTGAAGGAGATTATTGCTTATATCACTGGAGGAAAAGGTCATGCCCTTCCTCAGGATAGTCCAAATCAAGGGCCAAAAAAAAAAAAAAAAAAAAAGGTCTAATGTTCGTGCCTTTTAAAAACTTCAGGGCAGGTGTGGCATCCTCTTCCTCTAAGGCAAAACAAGAGGGAATTTTTGCTCAGTCCAAGGCGGTCTGGAGACAATCGGACCTGGAACAAAGATAAGCAGGCCAAGGAGCCTGCTGCTGCCTCTAAGGCAGCATGAAGGAACGGACCCCTATCCGGTAACGGATCCTATAGGGGGCAGACTTTCATTCTTCGCCCAGGCGTGGGCAAGAGATGCCCAGGATCCCTAGGCATTGGAATTTATATCCCAGAGATATCTTCTGGATTTCAAAGATTCCCCCCCAAAAAAAGGGGAGATTTTCGCCTTTCACAATTATCTGCAAACCAGATAAAGAAGGAGGCATTCTTACATTGTGTACGAGATCCATCCAGTTCCAAGAGAGGAACAGGGACAGTTTTTACTCAAATCTGTTTGTGGTTCCCAAGGAGAGGGAACCTTCAGACCTATTTTGGATCTAAAGATCTTAAACAAATTCCTCAGAATTCCGTCATTTAAGATGGAAACTATTCGTACCATCTTAACTATGATCCAGGAGAGTCAATAGAGGACTACAATGGATTTGAAGGATGCTTATCTTCACATTGTGATGCATAAAGATCACCATCGTTTTTCAGGTTTGCCTTTCTAGACAGGCATTACCAGTTTGTAGCTCTTTCCTTTGGGATATCTACAGCCCCAAGAATCTTTATGGAGGTTCTGGGGTCGCTTTGGCGGTCGGGGCATAGAAGTGGCCCCTTATTTAGACGACATCCTGATACAGGCGTCAAACATCCAAATTGCCCAGTCTCATACGGACGTAGTACTGGCATTTCTGAGATCACATGGGTGGAAAGTGAACAAGGAAAGAGTTCTCTATCCCCAATCTCAAGGGTTTCCCTCCTAGGGACTCTGATAGATTCTGTAGAAATGAAAATTTACCTGACGGGAGTCCAGGTTGTCAAAGTTTCTAAATTTCTGCCGTGTTTTTTTCATCCCATCCGCGCCCTTCGGTGGCTCAGTACATGAATGAAATCGGCTTAATGGTAGCGGCAAGGGACATAGTACCATTTGCACGTCTACATTTCAGACCGCTGCAACTATGCATGCTCAGTCAGAGGAACGGGGATTACACAGATTTGTCCCCCTGTTAAACCTGGACAAGAGATGCCCAGGATCCCTAGGCATTGGAATTTATATCCCAGAGATATCTTCTGGATTTCAAAGATTCCCCCCCAAAAAAGGGGAGATTTCGCCTTTCACAATTAACTGCAAACCAGATAAAGAAGGAGGCATTCTTACATTGTGTACGAGATCCATCCAGTTCCAAGAGAGGAACAGGGACAGTTTTTACTCAAATCTGTTTGTGGTTCCCAAGGAGAGGGAACCTTCAGACCTATTTTGGATCTAAAGATCTTAAACAAATTCCTCAGAATTCCGTCATTTAAGATGGAAACTATTCGTACCATCTTAACTATGATCCAGGAGAGTCAATAGAGGACTACAATGGATTTGAAGGATGCTTATCTTCACATTGTGATGCATAAAGATCACCATCGTTTTTTCAGGTTTGCCTTCTAGACAGGCATTACCAGTTTGTAGCTCTTTCCTTTGGATATCTACAGCCCCAAGAATCTTTATGGAGGTTCTGGGGTCGCTTTGGCGGTCGGGGCATAGAAGTGGCCCCTTATTTAGACGACATCCTGATACAGGCGTCAAACATCCAAATTGGCCCAGTCTCATACGGACGTAGTACTGGCATTTCTGAGATCACATGGGTGGAAAGTGAACAAGGAAAGAGTTCTCTAACCCCAATCTCAAGGGTTTCCCTCCTAGGGACTCTGATAGATTCTGTAGAAAATGAAAATTTACCTGACGGAGTCCAGGTTGTCAAAGTTTCTAAATTTCTGCCGTGTTTTTTTCATCCCATCCGCGCCCTTCGGTGGCTCAGTACATGAATGAAATCGGCTTAATGGTAGCGGCAAGGGACATAGTACCATTTGCACGTCTACATTTCAGACCGCTGCAACTATGCATGCTCAGTCAGAGGAACGGGGATTACACAGATTTGTCCCCCTGTTAAACCTGGACCAAGAGACCAGAGATTCTCTTCTCTGGTGACTATGTCGGGTCCATCTGTCCAAGGGTATGACCTTCCGCAGGTCAGATGGGACAATTGTTACAATAGATGCCAGCCTTTTAGGTTGGGATGCAGTCTGGAACTCCCTGAAGGCTCAGGGATAGTGGACTTAGGAGGAGACCCTCCTTCTAATAAATATTCTGGAACTGGGAGTGATATTCCATGCTCTTCAGACTTGGCCTCAGTTAGCAACTCTGAGGTACATCATACTCAGTCAGACAATATACACGACTGTGGCTTACATCAGCCATCAAGGGGGAACAGAAGTTCCCTAGCGATGTTAGAAGTCTTACAATAATTCACTGGACAGAGACTCACTCTTGTCTATCAGCTATCCATATCCCAGGTGTTGAGAACTGGGAGGTGGATTTTCTAAGTCGTCAGACTTTTCTTCCGGGGAGTGGGATTTCCTCCGGAGGTCAAGACCAAGCAGGAGAGGGCTTTGGTGTTTTTGACAGCGCCTGCGTAGCCACGCAGGACCTGGTATGCAGATCTGGTGGACATGTCATCCTTTCCATCACAGTCTCTGCTTCTGAGACAGGTCCCTCTACCTCAGGGTCCTTTCAACCATCTAAATAGAATCAATCTGAGATGGACTGCCTGGAGACTGAACGCTTGATGTTATCAAAGCATGGCTTCTCTGAGTCAGTCATTGATACCTTAATACAGACATGAAAGCCTGTCTCTAGGAAAATTGAACATAGATATGGTGTAAATATCTGATTGTTATGAATCCAAGGGTTACTCATGGAGTAAAGTCTGGATTCCCAGGATATTATCTTTTCTCCAAGATGTTTTTGAGAAAAGGGTTGTCAGCTAATTCCTTAAAAGGGGACAGATTTTTACTCTGTCTATTTTTTTGCACAAGCGTCTGGCAGGTATTCTAGACGTTCAGGCATTTGGTCAGGCTTTGGTTAGATCCAAGCCTGTGTTTAAAACTGTTGCTTCCGCCATGGAGCTTAAACCTGATTCTTAAGGTTCTTCAAGAAGTTCCGTTTGAACCTTTTTTGTTCCATAGATATCAATCTTTATCTTGGAAAGTTCCTTTTGGGTAGCTAATTCCTCGACTCGTAGAGTCTCCAAGTTATCTGTGTTACAATGTGATTCTCCTATCTGGTCCTTCGTACGGATAAGGTAGTCCTGCGTACCAACCTGGGTTTTTTTCCTAAGGGTGGTATCTAACAAGTACATCACTCAAGAGATAGTTGTTCCATGCTTGTATCCTAATCCTTCCTCAAAGAAGGAACTTCTATTACACAATATTGGACGTGGTTTGTGCTTTAAAGTTTTACTTACAAGCTACTACAGTTTTCATCAAACGTTCACCTTGTTTGTTGTCTATTCTGGACAGAGGAGAGGTCAAAAGACTTCAGCAGCCTCTCTGTCTTTTTGGTTAAAAAGCATAATTCATTTAGCTTATGAGACTGCTGGACAGCAGCCTCCTGAAGGGATTACAGCTCATTCTACTAGAGCTGTGGTTTTCACTTGGGCCTTTTTTAAATGTGGCTTCTGTTGAACAGATTTACAAGACGGAGTCTTGGTCTGCGCTTCATACTTTTCAAATTTAACAAATTTGATACCTTGCTTCTTCGGAGGCTATTTTTGGGAGAAAGGGTTTTTTACAGGCAATGGTAACTTCCGTTTAAGTACCTGCCTTGTCCCTCCCATCATCCGTGTACTTTAGCTTTGGTATTGGTATTCCATAAGTAATGGATGATCCGTGGACTGGATACACTTAACAAGAGAAAACATAATTTATGCTTACCTGATAAATTTATTTCTCTTGTAGTGTATCCAGTCCACGGCCCGCCCTGTCACTTTAAGGCAGGTAATTTTTCATTTGAACTACAGTCACCACTGCACCCTATGGTTTTTTCCTTTCTCTGCATGTTTTCGGTCGAATGACTGAATATGGCAGTTAGGGGAGGAGCTATATCGCAGCTTTGCTGTGGGTGGACTCTTGCAGCTTCCTGTTGGGAAGGAGAATATATTCCATAAGTAATGGATGATCCGTGGACTGGATACACTACAAGAGAAATAAATTTATCAGGTAAGCATAAATTATGTTTTTTCCCATCTTCACCATATTTATATAGTATTACCTACTATACACACATATTTTCAGAAGGTATTTACAATAATTTTCTTTCTCCCACATCCCATTCCTTTATGGTAAGACAATCTCACTATTACCCACAGTGTAGGATAATTTTATTAAATTACCCATTAGTGATGTCGCGAACAGTTCTGCTGCGAATAGTTCGCAGCGAACATAGCATGTTCGTGTTCACAGCGGACGGAGAACATATGCAAGGTTCGATCCGCCCCCTATTCGTCATCATTGAGTAAACTTTGACCCTGTAGCTCACAGTCACAAGACACATTCCAGCCAATCAGCAGCAGACACTCCCTCCCAGACCCTCCCACCTCCTGGACAGCATCCAGTTTAGATTCATTCGGAGCCTGCATTCTTAGTGAGAGGAGGGACAGTGTAGCTGCTGCTGATTTAATAGGGAAATCAATAGCTAGGCTAGTGTATTCAGTGTCCACTACAGTCCTGAATGACTCATCTGATCTCTGCTGTAAGGACAGCACCCCAAAAAGCCCTTTTTAGGGCTAGAACATCAGTCTGCTTTTTTTTTTTTTTTCCTGTGTAATCTAATTGCAGCCTGCAAGCCAGCTCAGGCTCACAGCGTATACTGTGCCCACTTGCCCAGTGCCACCACTCATATCTGGTGTAACAGTAGTGTACATTTAAAAAAAAAACTAACTTTTTTTAAGTTGAAATAATAGCAATCATTTTCCTTCACACGTGTGCATTTAAGGTCCTGCCAGGGCACAGTGTGACACCAGTGCAAGTCATATCTGCTAAAAAAAAGTAGTGTACATTTAAAATAAAAAAAAAAAACTTTTTTAATTTGAAATAATAGCAGTCATTTTCCTTCACACGTGTGCGTTTGAGGTCTTGCCAGGGCACAGTGTGACACCAGTGCAAGTCATATCTGCTAAAACAGTAGTATACATTTAAAAAAACAAAAAAAACTTTTTTTAATTTGAAATAATAGCAGTCCGTTTCCTTCACACGTGTGCGTTTCAGGTCCTGCCAGGGCACAGTGTGACACCAGTGCAAGTCATATCTGCTTAAACAGTAGTGTACATTTAGAAAAAAAACAACCTTTTTTTACTGTGAAATAATAGTAGTCAGTTTCCTTCACACGTGTGCGTTCCAGGTCCTGCCAGGGCACAGTGTCACACCAGTGCAAGTCATATCTACTAAAACAGTAGTGTACATACATTTAAAAAAAAAACAAACTTTTTTTACTGTGAAATAATAGCAGTCAGTTTCCCTCACACGTGTGCGTTCCAGGTCCTGCCAGGGCACAGTGTCACACCAGTGCAAGTCATATCTGCTAAAACAGTAGTGTACATACATTTAAAAAAAAAAAAACTTTCTTATTGTGAAATAATAGCAGTCAGTTTCCCTCACACGTGTGCGTTCCAGCTCCTGCCAGGGCACAGTGTCACACCAGTGCAAGTCAAATGTACTAAAACAGTAGTGTACATACATTTAAAAAAAAAAAAAAAAAACTTTTTTTACTGTAAATTAATAGCAGTCAGTTTCCCTCACACGTGTGCGTTCCAGGTCCTACCAGGGCACAGTGTCACACCAGTGCAAGTCATATCTGCTAAAACAGTAGTGTACATTTAAAAAAAAAAATAACCCTTACACTACCTGAACGATACAACATCATACCTGATGTTTTAAAGCACGTTATTCCAAACAATTTAGGAATGTTAGGTGATTTATGCCCTTTATGGATTAAAACCAGACTCTGCATCAACTATGTAATTTTCCATGGGAGTTTGCCATGGATCCCCCTCCGGCATACCACAGTCCAGGTGTTAGTCCCCTTGAAACAACTTTTCCATCACTTTTGTGGCCAGAAAGAGTCCCTGTGGGTTTTAAAATACGCCTGCCTATTGAAGTCTATGGCGGTTCGCCCGTTCGCAAACTTTTGTGGAAGTTCGCATTCGCCGTTCGCGAACGCAAAATTTTAGGTTCGCAACATCACTATTACCCATCTTTTTATTTCTCATCTGTTACACCACTTCACTTTTAAAGCACCTCTCAACCACAATTGTTCACTTTTATACACAATTTTTATCCATTTTGTTTTTTTATTATTATTAACACTAATTATTACATACACAAATTTCCATAAGGCACCCTGTTTTCTCACATCCCATTATTTTATGGTAACACAATATCCCCATTACCCTCAATGTAGGATAATCCACTCATAACTTCCCATTTTTTATCACACCATAATAGTTTTATTACATTTCCTATAGAATAATAACTTGTAACTATATAGATAAAGATGAACTATTTTTATTTTATTTTATTTCATCTGTTTTGTCATTATATTTACAAGCATTTCATTTAACATACCGCAATAAATAAACATGATTTCATATTTTTCATATAATCCATGCTCCCATCATCTATTACGATTTCAATAAGTGCCAGGGGGAGTGCCGATATTATTGATACATCCCTTAGCCAATCAGAACACGTCCTGATTGCCCAAACATTCTCTTCTCTATCCCATAAATATGTGAACTTGAGGTGGCGGTTCCGCCTTTGATAAAGCATTAAATCGCGAAACATGTCAGGGAGCTAGCCAGAGGAACTATGGGATCCTCGTTTTTTAAAATAATAGTGGACTTAACCTATATATAATAGCACCTTACTCATTGTGGGAATCTATTTAACACTTATGAGATTGGGTATCCAATCGGTCTGCTTAACACTACCTACACATGTTATTTTTGCCATTGGCAGTTTGTTCAAGCGGTCCGCCTGTTATAGTGTTGGTGATTCAAGTTATGAAATGATAAATAAGTGGGACATAATACTTACATTTTGACTTTGATTATGTTAATATCCATGCCTAAGATTGTCTAACTTATATTATCAGCCATATATACTTGAGCTAATAAAACTCAGCAATCTCTTGACTAGCTACAAACTCGCATAAATGTATCAAATACAAGATAACACTTGTGAAATTACTTGCATATAGCTTGATACAATTATTAAATCTACTTATATTAGCTGATTGTCTAATTAAGTTATTGCATATTATACATGCAGCAACGGCTATTTATACAGCAGTATTGAATACAAACTTTACTGTGGTCTGCTGTTTATTATTTTTTACAAACCAGGAACTTAACGATCCTTTGTATACTATTTATGTATTTAATCCCATAATCGGCAACATACCAAAGGGATTTACTTTGCGATGTTGTTCAAACCCAGTACAGAGTGACTGATTGTGGGGCAATACATAGAATACATAGAATCCTATCAGCCAATCGGAATTCAAGGGACGCCATCTTGGATGACGTCATTCTGCAGATGAAGACTTCTGCACTTCTGGAGGACCACTTGTGTCCGGCTGGGTGAAGACGGCTCAAGGTAGGGTGATCTTCAAGGGGGTAGTGTTAGGTTTTATTAACGGGGCATTGGGTGGGTTTTAGAGTAGGGTTGGGAGTGTGGGTGGTGGGTTTTAATGTTGGGGGGGTATTGTATTTTTTTTTTACAGGTAAAAGAGCTGATTACATTGGGACAAAGCCCCGCAAAAAGCCCTTTTAAGGGCTATTTGTAATTTAGTATAGGGTAGGGAATTTCATTATTTTGAGGGGCTTTTTTATTTTATTAGGGGGATTAGATTAGGTGTAATTAGTTTAAAATTCTTGTAATTATTTTTTATTTTCTGTAATTTAGTGGGGGGGGGGGTTTGTACTTTAGTTTATTTAATTTAATTGTAGTTAATTGTAGTTAGTTTGTGTAATTAATTTAATGATAGTGTAGTGTTAGGTGTAATTGTAACTTAGGTTAGGATTTATTTTACAGGTAAATTTGAACTTATTTTAGCTAGGTAGCTATTAAATAGTTAATAACTATTTAATAACTATTCTACCTAGTTAAAATAAATACAAAGTTGCCTGTAAAATAAATATAAACCCTAAGCTAGCTACAATGTAACTATTAGTTATATTGTATCTAGCTTAGGGTTTATTTTATAGGTAAGTATTTAGTTTAAAATAGGAATAATTTATTTAATTGTAGTAATTTTATTTTGTTTTATTTAAATTTATATTAAGTTGGGGGGGTTAGACTTAGGGTTAGACTTAGGTTTAGGGGTTAATAAATTTAATATAGTAGCGGCGACGTTGAGGGCGGCAGATTAGGGGTTAATAAATGTAGATAGGTGTCGATGATGTTAGGGACAGCAGATTAGGAGTTAATAAAATTTAACTAGTGTTTGCGAGGCGGGAGTGCAGTGGTTTAGGGGTTAATATATTTATTACAGTGGCGGCAATGTCAGGTCGGCAGATTAGGGGTTAAAAACTTTATTTAAGTGTTTCCGATGGGGGGGGGGCTCAGTTTAGGGGTTAATAGGTAGTTTATGGGTGTTAGTGTACTTTGTAGAACTTTAGTTAAGAGTTTTATGTTACGGCGTTAGCCCATAAAACTCTTAACTACTGACTTTTAAATGCGGTAGGAGTCTTGACAGGAGAGGGTCTACCGCTCACTTCTTCCAAGACTCGTAATACCGGCGTTAGGCAAATCCCATTAAAAAGATAGGATACCCAATTGACGTAAGGGGATTTGCGGTAAGCTCGAGTCGCGGAAGAAAAGTGAGCGGTAGACCCTCTCCTGCCAGATTCGTAATACCAGCGGGCGTTAAAAAGCAGCATTGGACCTCTCAACGCTGCTTTTTAAGGCTAACGCAAGACTCGTAATCTAGCCGAAAGTTTTTAACTATGTATTTACTGTAAATATTTCACATTCAATTGTTCTTCATATTGAGGGAATATGTTCTAATTATTTTTAAATAGATATTCATTATATATATATATATATATATATATATATATATATATATATATATATATATATATATATATATATATATGTGTGTGTGTATATATCTATAACTATATAGACATGTATAGATATATATTTTACCAAAAAAACATCAGATATATAGAAATATTTATTTAATAATAAATAAAACATATTCTACTATGTGAAGAACATTGGAATGGGAAATATTCATATGTCACTCTTGAATAAACATGGTCAGGTTAGCGCGCAAGTATGGGTGCTATATTGTAGTCTATGAGGGAATATGTTAATACGATTTTTAAAGTTAAAATTTTTGCACACGGCGGGTTTTTGCTTGCATGCTAACTTTTCAACTTGTATACTTTCAACCCAACACACGCTAAAAGCCTCTGTCTAGCAAAGTTAATGCATGAGCGGGAGTGCTAAATAGTGCTTCACTCGTAAGTTAGCCCTTAGTCAGCCAATAACAGGAGCCAAATGTGTGCAGGCATCAAAGATCAGCTAGCTCCCACTAGTTTAGGATACGAACATATTCTTTTTCAACAGTGGATATCATGATAATGAACTACATTTGAAAATAGAAGTGAAATTTAAAAGTGTCTTAACATGACATGCTCTATCTAAATCATGCAAGTTTAATAATGACTTTCCTATACCTTTATTTTAAAACTAAGTTCAAGCTGCATCCATTTTTTCCAGTAGACATTTCTTCTGCGAGACAATCCACTGGGCGAGGGTTTTTAGCTATTATGAAGAACAAGATATCTGAGTTTGGCATGGGAGCTAATTGGGAAGCTTCTCCTGGATTAATGGGCACGTGGCTTCCCCTCTGTGCCAAACACAGTTTAGGAAATAATCGTATCCTCTCACTAATCCCCTTCTCAATAAAGTAAAGCTCAGAGCAGGACATCAGCGTTGTTTTTTAAAACCCTAATTGCTTTCCCCTGCTTTACAGCATCTAACTGTGTCTCCTAATTATTGGAAATGCTTTTCTCATTATCTGCTCACAAATAGCATAATATTATGACAGCATTTTAATGCATTGAATAATAACTAAATGGCTTTGTTAGTGTTGTTTCACAAACAGCAAGCTATCAGGACACGTTAATGCCTTGTCTTGATTATGCTTCCAAAGTGACATTGAGAAAAGAATAAGACAAGTTATATATAATGCTGATGGATCATGTGAACCATAAACTATCTGCTACATCACCTCATTTTTGCCAGTTCAGTTTTGTAAAAGTTTTTTTTTTTTTTGTTGTTTTCTTTTTGCATTTTAATTTGTAAAATTTGTGGCTGGTAAAATAAAATTGCACCTTACAACATCATTAACACATTTTTTTTGTCTCTGAAGCTTCATTTTCTGTAAACAAAATTTAACTTAAAGGGACAGATAGGTTAAAATCGAAATGTGCATGGATGTGTTTAAGTTTTATGTATTTTTGCAATATATTCACATTAGCACAAATGATTCAGCCGGCATATATTCTACGTGTGAGTAGAGCATAAGGCTTCAAACATCATGGGGTCGATTTATAAGCTCCGTACGGAGCTTGATGCCCCCTTGTTTCCAGCGAGCCTTCAGGCTAGCTGATAACAGAAGTTATGAAGCAGCGGTATAAAGACCGCTGCTCCATAACTTGTCTGCCTGCTCTGAGGCCGCGGACAGAAATCAACCCAATCAAATACGATTAGGTTGATTGACACCCCCTGCTAACGGCCGTTTGGTCGCGAATCTGCAGGGGGCGCATTGCACCAGCAGTTCACAAGAACTGCTGGCGCAATGATAAATTCTGACAGCGTATGCTGTCCACATTTATCGATGTGTGGCCGACATGATATGCTACATCTTATCATGTCCACTCGCACATTAATAAATTTACTCCCATGTCTGCTCAGAGAGCTGGTTGTGGTGTGAATTGTATCAGTGAAAACTTAATTTGTGTCATACAAGCCACTGCTAACCCTCTGAGAAGGTGCACTGTTCCAATATATGGTGCACGGACCCTCACAGCATATCTGCGTATGCCACTGAAAAACAGTAATGACTTTTATTAGAAGCATTTTTGCTCATGGAAGTATAATGCAAAAATGTTTCTTTTCAAAACTGAAATGTATTCATGTACATTTCAATGTTGACCTTTTTATCCCTTTAATTCCATGACTGCAACACATTAGTACCGAACTATAAAAACAATCTTGTTAGCAGATGTCCGCAGACTCTCCAGTCTCACGAATATTTAACTTTATTTTTACTTTATTCTATGGAGCTCCTTGAAGAAGCTTTATGGAAAAAGAAGCAGCTTCCCATCATTGATAACAATCATGTGTCATACACTTCTTTGTAAGCAGTGGCATCTTTAGGAATTAATTATTGGGGAAGGGGCATTTCCTAGCGGTCCACTAATATTTTGTGGGTGGGGTTGTGACAGCATGGTGGAATGGGTATTCTGTGTGTTGGTTACTCTTTCGGTGAAGTCAGGTAATCAGCGGGGTTGGGCAGTCTGTGGGCAGACAGCCAGAAATGTGGAAATCCAGTACAGAGTGATTATAACAGTTGGGGTACATATGGGGGGGGGGGGGCAGTAGCCACCTATCATTGCCACTGTTTGTCAGGTCTCTGGAACATTGAATAAGCCTTGACTGATGTTGTTCTGAATTTCTTTTATTTTCACTATCACTTCAGGAGTGGAACTACCACTGGTGCAGCAGGAGCTGTGGTATCAAGTGCTGGGGGGGGGCATAGCAACCAGCCTGTACATAGGTGTCTGAACAATGTGTACAATTTAATGCAGGGGAGCCTTTTATTAGCGCAGGTTGGACTAATCATTATACACAGCACTATGTATATTATTAGTAATGCTTACTACTGAGTTACCTTTGGGGTCCCAAAACTTTTTTTTGCACCAGGACCCTCTGTTGAATACAGTAGGTCCACTACTGGATCACTTTCTGCTATAGGAGGGTTTCACTTATAATTTTTATCACATATTTTTCCTAAGGTTTAAAGATAGGCAGAGAGAGACAGCCTGACCTCCAAGCAAGCTTATCATTTGGTCCAGTAAGTGGGAATATATAAATGCAATATAAAGAGGAGTATATAAAAGGGAATATATAAATGCATAAATGTTCGGCACACTATAGCAAAACAAGTGGGCTGCAACTGTTAAAAAGTTAATCATTTATTGTTACAAGGTTAAAACCACACAGCCAACACAAAAGCGTATCACGTTGTAACAACACGACCAAAGAGAGCAGGAAAGATGTGAGAGTACATCGCTTACATTGCTGTGGGATGTGAGAATATATATCTCTGCTTCCTAGAACCATTCGTTTTCAGAAAAATTTAAAAAAGCAACAACATATTTTTACATATTTGGTGTATTTGTCTGAAAACAATAAACTAGTGCCCTTTAGTAGAAAAAACAAAACAAAAACATAAAAGCCAAGAGAAGCAGCAAATGAATACATGTGAGAAAAAATATAATCATTTTGTTTGTGTGGTTAAAACCATTACCCTAAAAGCAAGACATGTTTTTCTGCAGATAGGAAAGGAGTCAAAAAGTTTTAATTCACAATATTTAGGGCTAGATTATAAGTGGCACGCTATCTGTTGTGCACAAGAGATAATGGTTAATAGTTATGCGAGACAAAAATAATGCACAAAACACATCAAAAATACATTTAAAATGTTTAGTTACAATCATAATAATAAATCCTATTGACTGATTTGAACAGCCAATAGGATGTAAGCAACTCTCATCCTATTGGCTGATTTGAATTTTTCAGTCAATAGGAATGCAAGGTACCCCAATATAAAAGGGTGGGTATTTTTTTTTTGATTAAAGCTTTTTTATTTTCATGGACACTAAAAGAGCTGAATGCTTTTTTAAGGGCAATGCCCATACAAATTTCCCGTTAGGTGCAAGGGGTATATTAGTTTTTTAACCCCTTAATGACCAATGTCGTAGTCGTACAGAATACGTCATACAAAAACTGGTCGTTAATGGCCAACGCCATACCCTGTATGTCTTCAGGGGTTTCAAGCGGTGGAAGCGATCCTGATCTCTTCCAGAAGCTTTCAAGGTATTGCTGTGATGCCTCGATATTGAGGCATCACTGCAATACCTTTTTTAACACACTGATGCAGAGAGAGACACTCTGTGGCCCTCTCTGCATCGCCAGCAATGGATGGGGAGATCGTTGGTGGGTGGGAGCCATTGCAGGGAGGCGGGAGGGCCGCCATCGCTAGTGTAAACACATCAGAGGGGGGCGGGATCACTCACAGGGACGCCGGGAACATGCACAGATGCGGGTATGCGCACGGGGGCGAGTGCTTTGCAGGGGGGCGGGAGCGGGTGGGGGCGCTACACTATGGACAAAGTGTAAAGGGAAAGAGGGAGAAATGAGGGGGGACAACTTTATCTAAGGAATCTGGGAGGGCTGGGGGGTTGGTTATTGAGGGAGGGAAGCTACACCACAGAAAAATAAATAAAAAATAAATAAAATATAAAAAAACGGCTAATTGTATGCAAACAGACATCTGCCAGTACCCAAGATGGTAGACAATAAGGTAGAGGGGGGAGGGTTAGAGAGCTGTTTGGGGGGGGATCAGGGAGGTTGGAGGCTAAGGGGGGATCCTACACAGCAGAATATGTATTTTAAAAAAAAGCTTTTATTTTTACTATGGGCAGACTTACTGCCAGTAGCAGGCGAGGACAATTGTGTGGTGGGGGGAGAGAAGTGAGCTGTTTGAGAGGGATCAGGGAAGGATCAGGGGGTGTGATGTGTCAGGTGGGAGGCTGATCTCTACACTAAAGCTAAAATGAACCCTACAAGCTACCTAATTAACCCCTTCACTGTTGGGCATAATATAAGGGTGGTGCGCAGCAGAATTTAGCGGCCTTCTAATTATCAAAAAGCAATGCCAAAGCCATATATATCTGTTATTTCTGAACAAAGGGGATCCCAGAGAAGCATTTACAACCATTTGTGCCATAATTGCACAAGCTGTTTGTAAATAATTTCAGGGAGAAACCTAAAGTTTGTGAAAAAGTTTGTGAAAAGGTGAACAATTTTTTTTTATTTGATCGCATTTGGCGGTGAAACGGTGGCATGAAATATAACAAAATGGGCCTAGATCAATACTTTGGGATGTCTACTAAAAAACATATATACATGTCAAGGGATATTCAGGGATTCCTGACAGATATCAGTGTTCCAATGTAACTATCACTAATTTTGAAAAAAAAAAAATGGTTTGGAAATAGCAAAGTGCTACTTGTACTTATTGCCCTATAACATGCAAAAAAAGCAAAGAACATGTAAACATTGGGTATTTCTAAACTTAGGACAAAATTTAGAAACTATTTAGCATGGTTGTTTTTTGGTGGTTGTAGATGTGTAACAGATTTTGGGGGTCAAATTTAGAAAAAGTGTTTTTTTTTTCTTTTTTTAATCATATTTTATATTTTTTTTTTATAGTAAATTATAAGATATGATAAAAATGGTATCTTTAGAAAGTCCTTTTAATGGTGAGAAAAACGGTATATAATATGTGTGGGTACAGTAAATGAGTAAGAGGAAAATTAGACCTAGATTTAGAGTTTGGCGGTAGCCGTGAAAACCAGCATTAGAGGCTCCTAACGCTGGTTTTAGGCTACCGCCGGTATTTGGAGTCACTCAAAATAGGGTCTAACGCTCACTTTTCAGCCGCGACTTTTCCATACCGCAGATCCCCTTACGTCAATTGCGTATCCTATCTTTTCAATGGGATCTTCCTAACTCCGGTATTTAGAGTCGTTTCTGAAATGAGCGTTAGAGCTCTAACGACAAAACTCCAGCCGCAGAAAAAAAGCAGGAGTTAAGAGCTTTCTGGGCTAACGCCGGTTCCTAAAGCTCTTAACTACTGTACCCTAAAGTACACTAACACCCATAAACTACCTATGTACCCCTAAACTGAGGTCCCCCCACATCGCCGCAACTCGATTAAATTTTTTTAACCCCTAATCTGCCGACCGCCACCTACGTTATACTTATGTACCCCTAATCTGCTGCCCCTAACCCCGCCGACCCCTGTATTATATTTATTAACTCCTAACCTGCCCCCCACAACGTCGCCGCCAGCTACTTACAATAATTAACCCCTAATCTGCCGATCGCAAAGCGCCACCACCTATGTTATCCTTATGTACCCCTAATCTGCTGCCCCTAACACCGCCGACCCCTGTATTATATTTATTAACCCCTAATCTGCCCCCCTCAACGTCGCCGACACCTGCCTACACTTATTAACCCCTAATCTGCCGAGCGGAACTGAGCGCTACTATAATAAAGTTATTAACCCCTAATCCGCCTCACTAACCCTATCATAAATAGTATTAACCCCTAATCTGCCCTCCCTAACATCGCCGACACCTAACTTCAATTATTAACCCCTAATCTGACGACAGGAGCTCACCGCTACTATAATAAATGGATTAACCCCTAAAGCTAAGTCTAACCCTAACACTAACACCCCCCTAACTTAAATATAATTTACATCTAACGAAATTAATTAACTCTTATTAAATAAATTATTCCTATTTAACGCTAAATACTTACCTGTAAAATACATCCTAATATAGCTACAATATAAATTATAATTACATTGTAGCTATTTTAGGATTAATATTTATTTTACAGGCAACTTTGTAATTATTTTAACCAGGTACAATAGCTATTAAATAGTTAAGAACTATTTAATAGTTACCTAGTTAAA
The DNA here is from genome assembly GCF_027579735.1 of Bombina bombina. Lineage (NCBI taxonomy): Eukaryota > Metazoa > Chordata > Amphibia > Anura > Bombinatoridae > Bombina > Bombina bombina. The sequence goes on from NC_069504.1 coordinate 1,082,203,171, forward strand.
ATAATTACAAAATTACCTGTAAAATAAGTCCTAACCTAAGTTATAATTAAACCTAACACTACCCTATCAATAAATTAATTAAATAAAATACCTACAATTACCTACAATAAAACCTAACACTACACTATCAATAAATAAATTAAATACAATTTCTACAAATAACTACAATTACATAAACTAACTAAAGTACAAAAAATAAAAAAGAACTAAGTTACAAAAAATAAAAAAATATTTACAAACATAAGAAAAATATTACAACAATTTTAAACTAATTACACCTACTCTAAGCCCCCTAATAAAATAACAAAGCCCCCCAAAATAAAAAAATGCCCTACCCTATTCTAAATTAATAAAGTTAAAAGCTCTTTTACCTTACCAGCCCTGAACAGGGCCCTTTGCGGGGCATGCCCCAAGAAATTCAGCTCTTTTGCCTGTAAAAAAAAACATACAATACCCCCCCCCCAACATTACAAACCACCACCCACATACCCCTAATCTAACCCAAACCCCCCTTAAATAAACCTAACACTAAGCCCCTGAAGATCTTTCTACCTTGTCTTCACCTCAACAGGTATCACCGATCTGTCCTGGCATCCGGTGCTGAAGAGGTCCAGAAGAGGCTCCAAAGTCTTCCTCCTATCTGGCAAGAAGAGGACATCCGGACCGGCAAACATCTTCATCCAAGCGGCATCTTCGATCTTCTTCCATCCGGTGCGGAGCGGGTCCATGTTGAAGCAGCCGACGCGGATCCATCCTCTTCTCCCGACGCCTACTAGCCGAATGACGGTTCCTTTAAGGGACGTCATCCAAGATGGCGTCCCTCGAATTCCGATTGGCTGATAGGATTCTATCAGCCAATCGGAATTAAGGTAGGAATATTCTGATTGGCTGATGGAATCAGCCAATCAGAATCAAGTTCAATCCGATTGGCTGATCCAATCAGCCAATCAGATTGAGCTCAGCATTCTATTGGCTGATCGGAACAGCCAATAGAATGCGAGCTCAATCTGATTGGCTGATTGGATCAGCCAATCGGATTGAACTTGATTCTGATTGGCTGATTCCATCAGCCAATCACAATATTCCTACCTTAATTCCGATTGGCTGATAGAATCCTATCAGCCAATCGGAATTCGAGGGACGCCATCTTGGATGACGTCCCTTAAAGGAACCGTCATTTGTCGGGAGACGCCGGAAGAAGAGGATGGATCCGCGTCGGCTGCTTCAACATGGACCCGCTCCGCACCGGATGGAAGAAGATCGAAGATGCCGCTTGGATGAAGATGTTTGCCGGTCCGGATGTCCTCTTCTTGCCGGATAGGAGGAAGACTTTGGAGGCCTCTTCTGGACCTCTTCAGCACCGGATGCCAGGACAGATCGGTGATACCTGTTGAGGTGAAGACAAGGTAGGAAGATCTTCAGGGGCTTAGTGTTAGGTTTCTTTAAGGGGGGTTTGGGTTAGATTAGGGGTATGTGGGTGGTGGGTTGTAATGTTGGGGGGGGGTATTGTATGCTTTTTTTTACAGGCAAAAGAGCTGAATTTCTTGGGGCATGCCCCGCAAAGGGCCCTGTTCAGGGCTGGTAAGGTAAAAGAGCTTTTAACTTTATTAACTTAGAATAGGGTAGGGCATTTTTTAATTTTGCCGGGCTTTGTTATTTTATTAGGGGGCTTAGAGTAGGTGTCATTAGTTTAAAATTGTTGTAATATTTTTCTTATGTTTGTAAATATTTTTTATTTTTTGTAACTTAGTTCTTTTTTATTTTTTGTACTTTAGTTAGTTTATGTAATTGTAGTTATTTGTAGAAATTGTATTTAATTTATTTTATTGATAGTGTAGTGTTAGGTTTTATTGTAGTAATTGTAGGTATTTTATTTAATTAATTTATTGATAGGGTAGTGTTAGGTTTAATTATAACTTAGGTTAGGACTTATTTTACAGGTAATTTTGTTATTATTTTAACTAGGTAACTATTAAATAGTTCTTAACTATTTAATAGCTATTGTACCTGGTTAAAATAATTAAAAAGTTGCCTGTAAAATAAATATTAATCCTAAAATAGCTACAATGTAATTATAATTTATATTGTAGCTATATTAGGATGTATTTTACAGGTAAGTATTTAGCTTTAAATAGGAATAATTTATTTAATAAGAGTTAATTAATTTCGTTAGATGTAAATTATATTTAAGTTAGGGGGGTGTTAGTGTTAGGGTTAGACTTAGCTTTAGGGGTTAATCCATTTATTATAGTAGTGGTGAGCTCCGGTCGTCAGATTAGGGGTTTATAATTTAAGTTAGGTGTCGGCGATGTTAGGGAGGGCAGAGTAGGGGTTAATACTATTTATGATAGGGTTAGTGAGGCGGATTAGGGGTTAATAACTTTATTATAGTAGCGCTCAGGTCCGCTCGGCAGATTAGGGGTTAATAAGTGTAGGCAGGTGGAGGCAACATTGAGGGGGGCAGATTAGGGGTTAATAAATATAATACAGGGGTCGGCGGTGTTAGGGGCAGCAGATTAGGGGTACATAGGGATAATGTAAGTTGCGGCGGTTTACGGAGCGGAAGATTAGGGGTTAATAATATAATGCAGGGGGTCAGCGATAGAGGGGGGGCGGCAGATTAGGGGTTAATAAGTGTAAGGGTAGGGGTGTTTAGACTCGGGGTACATGTTAGAGTGTTAGGTGCAGACGTAGGAAGTGTTTCCCCATAGGAAACAATGGGGCTGCGTTAGGAGCTGAACGCTGCTTTTTTGCAGGTGTTAGGTTTTTTTTCAGCTCAAACAGCCCCATTGTTTCCTATGGGAGAATCGTGCACGAGCACGTTTTTGAGGCTGGCCTCGTCCGTAAGCAACTCTGGTATCGAGAGTTGCATTTGCGGTAAAAATGCTCTACGCTCCTTTTTTGGAGCCTAACACAGCATTTTTTTGGACTCTCGATACCAGAGTTAAATTTATGGTGCGGCCAGAAAAAAGCCCACGTAGCGTTAACTACCCATCTACCGCCAAACTCCAAATCTAGGCCTTACAGTTTAACACAAACACCACAGAAATGTAAAAATACCCCTGGTCCTTAAGGGTAAGAACATTTTAAAATGGTCTGGTTCTTAAGGGGTAAAGTTAGGTCTTTTTTATTTTAGGGGGCTGGGTGGATGGGGGGGTTGTACTGTTAGGGGGGACTTTGTATTTTTTTGTGAAAAAGAGCTGATTTCTTTAGGGCCATGCCCTGCAAAAGGCGCTTTTAAGGGCTATCGGTAGTTTATTGTTAGATTAGGGGGTGTTTTTATTTTGGAGTGGCTTTTTTTTATTTTAAACAGGATTAGGAATATATTTTTATTTATTTTTGGATAATTTTGTTTTTTTCTGTAATGTTAGATTTTGTTATTTTGTGTAATTTTAGAGTTTGTTATTTTCTGTTATTTTCTGTAATGTTAGGTTTTATTTTTTTTTAATAGTGTTAGGATTTTTAAATTTTGTAATTTAGGTTTTTTATTTTTGGTATCTTTTATTTTTTGTAAATAGTAATGTTAGGTTTTGTTATAGTTTAAACTTAGTTTTTTTATTTTACAAGTAAGTTTTTATTTATTTTAAGATAGTTATATTGTAACTTTAATTTAAAGTTAGGGGGTGTTAGGTTTAGGGTTAATAGTTTAATTTATTTTGTTGTGATGTGGAGGGATGGTGTTTAGGGGTTAATAGGTTTATTTTAGTATTTGGAAAGTGGGGGTGGCAGTTTAGGGATTAATAGGTTGATTAGGTGTTAGCGATGAAGGGGAATAGCGGATTAGGGGTTAATATTTTAATTTAGGTAGTCACAATGTGGGCGGGCATGGATTTAGGGGTAAATAAGTTTATTTTAGTATTTGCAATGCTGGGGGTTGCAGTTTAGGGGTTAATAGGTAGTTTAGGGGTGTTAGTGTACTTTGTTACATATTTTTTATGAGTTTTGTGAAACATTTTTGTTTTAAAAAAAACAATAACTACTAGTCTTTGATTGTGGAATGGATCATTGCGGTATAGACCATAACAATCACGATAAAGCCATACCATGTGACTTGTAATACAGAGGAGCTGACCATTCCGCACTCAAAGGCCATTTTAAAAGCGATAAAGCCGTACTGCACAACTTGTAATCTGGGTCCAAATAATCTGCAGCATGGTATGACGACTTCGAAGAGGCCAAACATTATACACGCAACAATCTGTCACCTAGATTACGAGTTTTGCGTTAGAGGCTATGCGGTGCTAACGAGCAGTTTATGCTCACTGCTCACTTACAGACAGTGCTGTTATTACGGGTTTTTACAACCCAGACAAGAAGTGAGCGTTGATCAAAATTTTTGCTCCTTACCCGCACTCCAATACCAGCGCTGCTTACGTTAGTGGTGGGCTGGTGTAAAGTGCTCGTGCACGATTTCTCCATAGGAATCAACGGGGAGATCCGGCTGAAAAAAAGTCTAACACCTGCCAAAACGCAGCGTAAAACTCAGTAACGCATCCCCATTGATTCCTATGGGGAAATACATTTTATGTCTACACCTAACACCCTAACATGAACCCCAAGTCTAAACACCCCTAATCTTACACTTATTAACCCCTAATCTGCCGCCCCTCCGACAATCGCCGACATATGCATTATATTTATTAACCCCTAATCTGCCACTCCGGACACCGCCGCCACCTACATTATACTTATGAACCCCTAATCTGCTGCTCCCAACATCGCCGACACCTACATTATATTTATTAACCCCTACTCTGCCGCCCCCAATGTCGCCGCCACCTACCTACATTTATTAACCCCTAATCTGCTGCCCCCAAAGTCGCCGCCACTATAATAAACATATTAACCCCTAAACTGCTGCACTCCCGCCTCGCAAACATTAGTTAAATATTATTAACCCCTAATCTGCCGGCCCTAACATCGACGCCACCTACCTACATTTAATAACTCCTAATCTGCCGCCCCCAATGCCGCCCCCACTATATTAAAGTTATTAACCCCTAAACCTAAGTCTAACCCTAACCCTAACACCCCCTAACTTAAATATAATTAAAAGAAATCTAAATAAATTACTATAATTAACTAAATTATTCCTATTTAAAACTAAATACTTACCTGTAAAATAAACCCTAAGCTAGCTACAACATAACTAACAGTTACATTGTATCTAGCTTAGGGTTTATTTTTATTTTACAGGCAAGTTTGTATTTATTTATTTTAACTAGGTAGAATAGTTACTAAATAGTTATTAACTATTTAATAACTACCTAGCTAAAATAAATACAAAAGTACCTGTAAAATAAAACCTAAGTTACAGTTACACCTAACACTACACTATAATTAAATAAATTAACTAATTTAACAACAAATAAATACAATTAAATAAAATTATCTAAAGTACAACCCCCCCCACTAAATTACAGAAAATAATAAACAAATTACAAGATTTTTTAAACTAATTACACCTAATCTAATCCTCCTACAAAATAAAAAGCCCCCCCAAAATAAAAAAAGCCCTACCCTACATTAAATTACAAATAGCCCTTAAAAGGGCCTTTTGTGGGGCATTGCCCCAAAGCAATCAGCTCTTTTACCTTAAAAAAATTACAAATCCCGCCCAACATTAAAACCCACCACCACCCACACAACCAACCCTACTCTAAAACCCGCCCCCCAATACCCCCTTAAAAAACCTAACACAAACCCCTTAAAGATTCACCTTACCAGGAGAAGTCTTCATCCACTGGCCAGAAGCCCTCAACAAACCCGGGAGAAGTCTTCATCCAAGCCGTGCGAAGTGGTCCTCCCAGACGGGCAGAAGTCTTCATTCCAGATGGCATCTTCTATCTTCATCCATCCGGCGCAGAGCGGGTCCATCTTTCAAGACATCCGATGCGGAGCATCCCTCTTCAATCGACAGCTAACACAGAATGAAGGTACCTTTAAGTGACGTCATCCAAGATGGCTTCCTTCAATTCTGATTGGCTGATAGAATTCTATCAGCCAATTGGAATTAAGGTAGAAAAAATCCTATTGGCTGATGTAATCAGCCAATAGGATTAAACTTCAATTCTATTGGCTGATCCAATCAGCCAATAGGATTGAGCTCGCATTCTATTGGCTGATTGGATCAGCCAATAGGATTGCACTTCAATCCTATTGGCTGATTGCATCAGCCAATAGGATTTTTTCTACCTTATTCCGATTGGCTGATAGAATTCTATCAGCCAATCAGAAGTGAAGGGACGCCCATCTTGGATAACGTCCTACTTAAAGGTACCTTCATCAGTGTTAGCCGTTGATTGAAGTGGATGCTTCGCGTCAGATGTCTTGAAGATGACCCGCTCCGCGACGGATGGATGAAGATAGAAGATGCCGTCTGGATGAAGACTTCTGCCGTCTGGAGGACCACTTCACTCGGCTTGGGATGAACACTTCTCCCAACTTTGTTGAGGACTTCACGGCCCGGTTGGATGAAGACTTCTCCCGGTTAAGGTGATCTTCAAGGGGAATAGTGTTTAGGTTTTTTTAAGGGGGTATTGGGTGGGTTTTAGAGTAGGGTTGGTTGTGTGGGTGGTGGGTTTTAATGTTGGGTGGGGGATTTGTAAATTTTTTTACAGGTAAAGAGCTGATTACTTTGGGGCAATGCCCCACAAAAGGCCCTTTTAAGGGCTATTTGTAACTTAGTGTAGGGTAGGGCTTTTTTATTTGGGGGGGGGGCTTTTTTATTTTGTTAGTGGGATTAGATTAGGTGTAATTAGTTTAAAAATCTTGTAATTTGTATAATATTCTCTGTAATTTAGTGTTTGTGTTTTTTTGTACTTTAGATAATTTTATTTAATTGTATTTAATTGTTGTTAAATTAGTTAATTTATTTAATTATAGGGTAGTGTTAGGTGTAATTGTAACTTAGGTTAGGTTTTATTTTACAGGTACTTATGTATTTATTTTAGCTAGGTAGTTATTAAATAGTTAATAACTATTTAGTAACTATTCTACCTAGTTAAAATAAATACAAACTTGCCTGTAAAATAAAAATAAATCCTAAGCTAGCTACAATGTAACTATTAGTTATATTGTAGCTAGCTTAGGGTTTATTTTATAGGTAAGTATTTAGTTTTAAATTGGAATTATTTAATAAATGATAGAAATTTTATTTAGATTTATTTAAATTATATTTAAGTTAGGGGGGGTTAGGGTTAGACTTAGATTTAGGAGTTAATAACTTTAGTATAGTGGCGGCAACGTTGGGGGCGGCAGATTAGGGGTTAATTAATGTAGGTATGTGTCAGCGATGTTAGGGATGGCAGATTAGGGGTTTAATAATATTTAACTAATGTTTGCAAGGCGGGAGTGCGGTGGTTTAGGGGTTATTATATTTATTATAGTGGCGGCAAATTTAATTTTAGTGTTTGCGATGTGGGAGGGCCTCGGTTTAGGGGTTAATAGGTAGTTTATGGGTGTTAGTGTACTTTTTAGCACTTTAGTTAAGAGTTTTATGCTACGGCGTTGTAGTGTAAAACTCTTAACTACTGACTTTAAAATGCGGTACCAGTCTTGACAGGAGAGGGTCTACCACTCACTTTTGGTCAGACTCGTAATACCGGTGCTATGCAAGTCCCATTGAAAAAATAGGATACGCAATTTACGTAAGTGGATTTGCGGTATTTCCAAGTCTGGCCAAAAAAGTGAGCGATACTGCAAGACTCGTAATACCAGCGGGCATTAAAAAGCAGCATTGGGACCGGCCAACGCTACTTTTTAAGCCTAACGCACAACTCATAATCTAGCCGTCTGTGAGGAAAGGCTCAATAACATCAGCTTTACATGGCACATCAAGCATGTCTCAGTGAACAATAACATATTCTTTGCTGGCCGTGGCCTTGTGGGGTTTCTGGGGGGGGGGGGCAGGAAGCCGAGGCCGAAAAACACGCACCATACAAGTTTGCAGCTCCGCTTGATGCCTACGATCCCTGCAGGTACCCACCGGAGACTTCATACTTTATACACAGGTACCCTCAATTACCAGATCATCTCAGAGGGTAGATTGTTATATGTTTAACAGGACACCATTTGTCTTGGAACCCTCACATCAAAGATATGCTACAAGACCTCCAGGTCTCCCCCATGGCTCATTCCTTCCTGCAAACAAAGTCTTGGGGCTAAAAAGACATCAAGACTTTGATACTCATGCTGTCCATCACCAATAGCAGTTGAAAGCAAAAATGGGCCTATATATGGTATCATGCTCAGACACTGTTGTTTTTGTTTCAATCTTATATATTTGACCTCGTTAGTGAATATGTTTTTGCTTTAAATGTTTTAAAACTAAATTGTATTAGATTGCAGTTTCTGTTCAGTTGATATATACACATTATGTAGCTAGGGCCAAGTAGCTCATTTTGGCATATTCAAATCCATGTGCAGGACAGGTAGTGATAGTTAGTTGCCAGACATATGTGTTAAGATGTATATCACTGTATATAACCTTGCTCATGTAGAGCCGGTATTGAATAATAATGACAACTGTATGGTTCTTTTTGTTTGCCTGTAGGGGCCCTGCATTTATTAGGATTGCGAGGTTAAGATGTATTTAGATAAGAAATGCTCTTTGGAGACTTATATATAAATATACACCTATATATTGCAATTACATACCTTGTCTAGTATGCCAAAGGATATACTGAAGACTTACTGTTCTATTTACTTTCATTACGAGTTTGCAAATACAACTTACATACTCTATATTTAAGATTTGGATATAGCATTCATTATGATGTAGAATTTTGCATGTTGTGTATATCAGCGGCAATATGAGTTTATCACAGAATGTGCTTTTTTGAACATTATGAGAGCCTACTTGTTAATGGAGGCTTTACTTAAAGGGACACTAAACCCAAAATTTTTCTTTCATGATTCAGATAGATAATACAAATTTAAACAACAATCCAATCTACTTCTTTTATTTATTTTACTTCATTTTTTAGATATCCTTAGTTGAAGAAAAAGCAATGCACATGGCTGAGCCAATCACATGAAGCTTCTATGTGCAGCAACCAATCAGCAGCTACTGAGCCTATCTAGATATGCTTTTCAGCAAAGAATATTAAGAGAATAAAACAAATTAGATAATAGAAGTAAATTAGAAAGTTGTTTAAAATTGCATGCTCTTTCTAAATCATGAAAGAAAAAATTTGGGTTTCATGTCCCTTTAACACACAATTACCATTCAAGTATGAACTGATTGATAGAACTTTTTCTAATGTTTATGTAATATGTTGTGAGAGTATAATCACTGTTCCCATGTGTTTGTTAGTTTATTATTTCCATGAGTATGGTGGTGTATTTAAACTCTGAACCGGTAGTGACTTACTATGGTCTACGACTACGGCGAACTTGTAAAGCCGAAACGCGTTGACCCGTTTTTCGCTACCATATTTTATATAGTTGAATAAAATTCACCTTTTTACCCTACTGGTAGAAATTCCTTTCTTTTTGTATAGACTTATATGTTTAGCACCGATGGTAGCCTTGCCTTCACAGTGAATTCCAATTGAGCCCTGCAATACTTTATTTAGTGTGCCTTACCCTTATAGACACATACTATTACTCATTAATATGTACACCCTTCAACCTAATGGTAATAAAATAATTAGTCTGATGCTTACTATAATCAAAGAGAGAGTTGATGCAAATGTACTTCAGACAGCTCTTTTCTGAATTTGTGGCCTGCGGACAGAGCCGTAGAGAGGAAGACATGCTTAATTTTAAATACAGAACACTGTCTAATGTCTAAATGTATCTATATATAGGTTTATAGCATCTGACTTTAACCCAAAGCTAAATCTCCATAGTAGTAATAGGACCCGTAATATGCCACATATGATATAGTTTACCCGTTGAGGAAGGGGTCTAATTATCTGGTATTCTGGTCCCCTGCTTCACTTTGTTTACTCTAGATAACTTTGTATCTCACAACATTACGCAACAGGAGGGTAAAGCTTACACTAGTCAGTTAATGAGTTAATGTTGCCTATCTATCAAGCTCCGAAAGGAGCTTGACGGCCACAAAGACTGCTGCTCCATAACCCTGTCCGCCTCGATCGCCAGAATTACGTCCTCATAATCGCATCCGTCAGTTTCTCGCGACGACATTGGATGTACCTTCATTGTTTATCCGTATTGCTTCACAAAACCAGAAACTGTTTCTTTTTGAATTCTTAAACGATACCAGTTTAAATGCTGGCTAGTTATCCGAGTGCTGGATTTCTATAGCACTGATCGGTTTCTGCTGGCGTTCCTGAGCGGTGACGAGTAGCAGGATTGGAGCCTCATTCTGGATACCATCTGCTTCAGCCACTGTGAGTGAGCCGAACGGCCGAACGGCTCAGAAGTTTCGGCCTGCACGATATTGCACTGCTTGTGCAACTTTACTTGTGAGTACATGGTGTATATTGTGTATTCATAATTTGCCCCTATTTGGAATTTGCTGCACCAAGAGTGCCTTTCGTTTTTTTGTCTTCTAGGACTGTATGTATATATCTATACCTATATATCTGTATGTATATATCTATACCTATATATCTGTATGTGTGTATGTATATATATATATATATATTTATAAATACACACACACACTCACAATAAACAATCCCAAGGAAGTGCACTCTCACTTCAGCCTTCAGCCACCAGGGTGCCAACAGAAACAATGCAAACAGACAAAGTGCAGGCACTCTCTGGGCTTCTTTAATTGTATTGTGCAATTATGTGACGTTACGGGGAATAGAAGAAGGGGAGCACTGTTCCCCAAAATTATTATTAACCCCTAATCTGCCGCTCCGTACACCGCCGCAACCTACGTTATCCCTATGTACCCCTAATCTGCTGCCCCTAACACCGCAGACCCCTATATTATATTTATTAACCCCTAATCTGCCGCCCCCGCTATCGCTGACCCCTGCATATTATTATTAACCCCTAATCTGCCGCTCCGTACACCGCCGCAACCTACGTTATCCCTATGTACCCCTAATCTGCTGCCCCTAACACCGCCGACCCCTATATTATATGTATTAACCCCTAATCTGCCGCCCCCAACGTCGCCTCCACCTACTTACAATAATTAACCCCTAATCTGCCGACCGGATCTCACCGCTACTCTAATAAATGTATTAACCCCTAAAGCTAAGTCTAACCCTAACACTAACACCCCCCTAAGTTAAATATAATTTACATCTAACGAAATAAATTAACTCTTATTAAATAAATTATTCCTATTTAAAGCTAAATACTTACCTGTAAAATAAACCCTAATATAGCTACAATATAAATTATAATTATATTGTAGCTATTTTAGGATTAATATTTATTTTACAGGCAGGTTTGTAATTATTTTAACCAGGTACAATAGCTATTAAATAGTTAATAACTATTTAATAGCTACCTAGTTAAAATAATTACCAAATTACCTGTAAAATAAATCCTAACCTAAGTTACAATTAAACCTAACACTACACTATCAATAAATTAATTAAATAAAATACCTACAATTATCTACAATTAAACCTAACACTACACTATCAATAAATTAATTAAATAAAATACCTACAATTACCTACAATTAAACCTAACACTACACTATCAATACATTAATTAAATACAATACCTACAAACAAATACAATGAAATAAACTAAAGTACAAAAAATAAAAAAGAACTAAGTTACAAAAAATAAAAAAATATTTACAAACATTAGAAAAATATTACAACAATTTTAAACTAATTACACCTACTCTAAGCCCCCTAATAAAATAACAACGACCCCCAAAATAAAAAAATGCCCTACCCTATTCTAAAATTAAAATAGAAAAGCTCTTTTACCTTACCAGCCCTGAAAAGGGCCCTTTGCGGGGCATACCCCAAAGAATTCAGCTCTTTTGCCTGTAATTTAATTGTATTGTGCAATTATGTGACGTTACGGGGAATAGAAGAAGGGGAGCACTGTTCCCCAAAATGTCACATAATTGCACAATAAAGTGTCAAGTGTTTAAAGCAGCTCCACTCGTCATCTAGACTTTAAAGTGATGGTAAACGTTCCCCTTTGCAAAACAGATCTGGAATGTTAGAAATATTTTCGATGGAGTTTAATTCATAAGTTGTAATGAAAATATGCTTTAACTTACTTTTTAATGTAGCGCTGACATTCTAATACCCCGCGCTCTGCCCACACACTTCAAAATTATTATTTTTTTGTGAGCTAATGGTTTGACTGTTCTCCAATCAATGTGCAAGCTATGGCCATTCAGGCTAGAGTGCCGATCGGTAAAACAATTTCTACAGTTAGCGCACAAAAAATATTTGCATTTCAACGCTACATTAAAAAGTAAGTTATAGCGAATCTTTATTATAACTGATAAATTCAACTCCATCTAAAATATTGTTAACATTTCAGACTTGTTTATACAACCCACCACCTACCACACTTTAAGTTACAAGGCTTCAAACGTTCAAATTACACTGTTTAAATAACGATTGATTGATTCTGGTGTCATCCATTAAGTAAGTAAAGCCTCACAGACGGCTAGATTTAGAGTTCTGCGGCCAAAGGGTGTGCGTTAGCTACGCATGCTTTTTTTCCTCCCCGCACCCTTTTAAATACCGCTGGTATTTAGAGTTCACAGAATGGCTGTGTTAGGCTCCAAAAAAGGAGCGTAGAGCATATTTACCCGCCACTGCAACTCTAAATACCAGTGTTCGCTTATGGACGCGGCCAGCTTCAAAAAACGTGCTTGTGCACGATTCCCCCATCAGAAAACAATGGGGCTAGTTTGAGCTGAAAAAAAACCTAACACCCTGCAAAAAAAGCAGCGTTCAGCTCCGTAACGCAGCCCCCATTGTTTCTATGGGGAAACACCTTCCTATGTCTGCACCTAACACCCTAACATGTACCCCGAGTCCAAACACCCCTAACCCTTACACGTATTAACCCCTATCTGCCGCCCCCGCTATCGCTGACCCCTGCATATTATTATTAACCCCTAATCTGCCGCTCCGTACACCGCCGCAACCACCGTTTATCCCTATGTACCCCTATATCTGCTGCCCCTACACACCGCAGACCCCTCTATTATATTTATTAACCCCTAATCTGCCGCCCCCGCTATCGCTGACCCCCTGCATATTATTATTAACCCCTAATCTGCCGCTCCGTACACCGCCGCAACCTACGTTATCCCTATGTACCCCTAATCTGCTGCCCCTAACACCGCAGACCCCTATATTATTTATTAACCCCTAATCTGCCGCCCCCGCTATCGCTGACCCCTGCATATTATTATTAACCCCTAATCTGCCGCTCCGTACACCGCCGCAACCTACGTTATCCCTATGTACCCCTAATCTGCTGCCCCTAACACCGCCGACCCCTTTATTATATGTATTAACCCCTAATCTGCCGCCCCCAACGTCGCCTCACCCTACTTACACATAATTAACCCCCTAATCTACCGACCGGATCTCACCGCTACTCTAATAAATGTATTAACCCCTAAAGCTAAGTCTAACCCTAACACTAACACCCCCCCTAAGTTAAAATATAATTTACATCTAACGAAATAAATTAACTCTTATTAAATAAATATTCCCTACCTTAAAAGCTAAATACTTACCTGTAAAATAAACCCTAATATAGCTACAAATAAATTATCATTATATTGTAGCTATTTTAGGATTAATATTTATTTTACAGGCAATTTGTAATTATTTTTAACCAGGTACAATAGCTATTAAATAGTTAATAACTATTTAATAGCTACTAGTTAAAATAATTACCAAATTTACCTGTAAAATAAATCCTAACCTAAGTTACAATTAAACCTAACACTACACTATCAATAAATTAATTAATAAAATACCTACAATTATCTACAATTAAACCTAACACTACACTATCAATAAATTAATTAAATAAAAATCCCTACAATTACCTACAATTAAACCTAACACTACACTATCAATACATTAATTAAATACAATACCTACAAACAAATACAATGAATAAACTAACTAAAGTACAAAAAATAAAAAAGAACTAAGTTACAAAAATAAAAAAAATATTTACAAACATTAGAAAAATATTACAACAATTTTAACACTAATTACACCTACTCTAAGCCCCCTAATAAAAATAACAAAGACCCCCAAAATAAAAAAATGCCCTACCCTATTCTAAAATTAACAATAGAAAAGCTCTTTTACCTTACCAGCCCTGAAAAGGGCCCTTTGCGGGGCATACCCCCAAAAGAATTCAGCTCTTTTGCCTGTAAAAAAACCCCATACAATACCCCCCCAAATTACAACCACCCACCACCCTCAACCCCTAATCTAAACCCAAACCCACCCCCTTAAATAAACGTAACACTAAGCCCCTGAAGATCTCCCCCTACCTTATCTTCACCACACCGGGTATCAGCGATCTGTCCAGGCTCTCGATGTCTTGATCCAAGCCCAAGCATGGGGGCTGAAGATGTCCATGATCCCGGCTGAAGTCTTGGCCCAAGCGGGGGCTGCAGATGTCCATGATCCGGCTGAAGTCTTCATCCAAGCGGGAACTGAAGAGGTCCATGATCGACTGAATTCTTCTATCAAGCGAAATCTTCAATCTTCATTCTTCCGGATCCATGTTAGTTCATCCCCGCCGACGCGGAACAACCAATCTTCACCGCACCGACCCTTCCCGAAGAATGACGGTTCCTTTAAGGGACGTCATCCAAGATGGCGTCCCTCGAATTCCGATGGCTGATAGGATTCTAATCAGCCAATCGGAATTAAGGTAGGAAAATTCTGATTGGCTTGATGGAATCAGCCAATCAGATTCAAGTTCAATCCGATTGGCTGATCCAATCAGCCAATCAGATTGAGCTCACATTCTATTGGCTGATCGGAACAGCCAATTGAATGCGAGCTCAATCTGATTGGCTGATCCAATCCGCCAATCGGATTGAACTTGAATCTGATTGGCTGATTCCATCAGCCAACTCAGAATTTTCCTACCTTAATTCCGATTGGCTGATAGAATCCTATCAGCTAATCGGAATTCGTACGGACGCCATCTTGGATGACGTCATTTAAAGGAACCGTCATTCGGCGAGTAGGCGTCGGTTAGAAGAGGATGGATCCGCGTCGGCTGGAAGAAGATGGCTCCGGAAGAAAGAAGATTGAAGATGCCGCTCTGATAGAAAGACCTTCCATCCCGATGATGGACCTCTTCAGCCCGCCTCCGCTTGGATCAAGACTTCAGCCCGTGATGGAATTCTTCAGCCGCCGCTTGGATCAAGACTTCAGCCGGACCATGGACATCTTCGCCACCGCTTGGGCTTGGATGAAGACTTCGGCACCCTCTTCTTGGAGCGATCGGTGAACCCGGTGAGGTGAAGACAAGGTAGGGAGATCTTCAGGGGCTTAGTGTTAGATTTATTTAAGGGGGGTTTGGGTTAGATTAGGGGTATGTGGGGTGGTGGGGGTTGTAATTTGGGGGGCGGGGTATTGTATTTTTTTTATTACAGGCAAAAGAGCTGAATTCTTTGGGGCATGCCCGGCAAAGGGGCCCTTTTCAGGGCTGGTAAGGTAAAAGAGATTTTCTATTTTAATTTTAGAATAGGGTAGGGCATTTTTTTATTTGGGGGGTCTTTGTTATTTTATTAGGGGCTTAGAGTAGGTGTAATTAGTTTAAAATTGTTTGTAATATTTTTCTAATGTATTTAAATATTTTTTTATTTTTTGTAACTTAGTTCTTTTTTATTTTTTGTAGCTTTAGTTGTTTATTTCATTGTATTTATTTGTAGGTATTGTATTTAATTAATTTATTGATAGTGTAGTGTTAGGTTTAATTGTAGATAATTGTAGATAGTTTATTTAATTAATTTATTGATAGTGTAGTGTTAGGTTTAATTGTAGATAGTTTATTTAATTAATTTATTGATAGTGTAGTGTTAGGTTTAATTGTAACTTAGGTTAGGATTTATTTTACAGGTAATTTTGTAATTATTTTAACTAGGTGACTATTAAATAGTTATTAACTATTTAATAGCTATTGTACAAGGTTAAAATAATTACAAAGTTGCCTGTAAAATAAATATTAATCCTAAAATAGCTACAATATAATTATAATTTATATTGTAGCTATATTAGGGTTTATTTTACAGGTAAGTATTTAGCTTTAAATAGGAATAATTTATTTAATACGAGTTAATTTATTTCGTTAGATTTAAATTATATTTAAGTTAGGGGGGTGTTAGTGTTATGGTTAGACTTAGCTTTAGCGGTTAATACATTTATTATAGTAGCGGTGCGGTCCGGTCGGCAGTTTAGGGGTTAATTATTGTAGGTAGGTGGAGGCGACGTTGGTGGCGGCAGATTAGGGGTTAATAAATATAATATAGGGGTCGGCTGTGTTAGGGGCAGCAGATTAGGGGTACATAGGTATAATGTAGGTTGCGGCGGTGTACGGAGCGGCAGATTAGGGGTTAAAAAAATATGCAGGTGTCAGCGATAGCGGGGGCGGCAGATTAGGGATTAATAAATATTATGTAGGTGTCGGCGGTATTAGGGGCAGCAGATTAGGGGTACATAGGGATAACGTAGGTGGCGGCGGTGTGCGGTCGACAGATTAGGGGTTAAAAAATTATAATAGAGTGGCGGCAATGTGGGGGGACCTCGGTTTAGGGGTACATAGGTAGTTTATGGGTGTTAGTGTACTTTAGAGCACAGTAGTTAAGAGCTTTATAAACCGGCGTTAGCCCAGAAAGCTCTTAACTACTGACTTTTTTCTGCGGCTGGAGTTTTGTCGTTAGATTTCTAACGCTCACTTAAGCCAAGACTCTAAATACCGGCGTTAGAAAGATCCCATTGAAAAGATAGGATACGCAAATGGCGTAGGGGGATCTGCGGTATGGAAAATTTGCGGCTGCAAAGTGAGCGTTAGACCCTTTCCTGATTGACTCCAAATACCAGCGGGCGGTAAAAACCAGCGTTAGGAGCCTCTAACGCTGGTTTTGACGGCTACCGCCAAACTCTAAATCTAGGCCTTAATTTTTGTTCCTGACCCCATTTATTTGACTCGTAGCAGTAGCACTAGCTACTACTTTAACTTATTTAAGTTTAAGCTATTATACATCTGTTTTCCATACGAAAATGCAGAAAAATTGATTTGTGTTAACAAACAAATTCAGAAAAACTCCCAAAACAAATATTGTAAGAAACAAAAGAAAATAAGTCTATAAAATATGATTCTCTTTCTAATAAAATATAATGAATTGTGATTTTTGTTTAATTGTCCGTACAGACACATTCTTATGCATCACTGCATTAGTAGCTTACAACAAAACTCCATTTGCATCCATTATTTGACCTTTTATAATCATTATAGGTCTCTCCTGTTTCTTATTACATGTAAACTCATTTTCTTATGCATTGTAAGATTAGAATGTTACACCCTGAATGCTGAGAATGTTGTTGTTCTATAAATGTCATTTCACAGCTATTAACAAAGGACTTAGCAGTGTGTGTCCCATTACTGACTTCCATCTCATCACAGTGATAGATTTCACTAACCTATCAATGAGGCTCCCTGCTGCTTCCACTGTTAGCATAATTTTACAACATTAGATAATAAACCAGTAAAGAGGGGATTAGGGTCTCTGAAAGCATCTAGGTTTTTCATCTTCTGTAGGGGGGAGATGAACGCCTAAAGAGTCAATAAACTCAAAATGTAATTCCCCATAAGGGGTGAAATTACAAGTGGCGTGCTAATGACTTTACTCAAGTGCAACCTATACTTTCAATGGATATTACAAATGCTTTAACTTTTGTGCATATTGTTACAAGTTGAAAGTTAGTTTGTCCTTGGGTGAAAGCCGAAACTGAGCTAGAATATATAGCACAATTTGAGACCTGAAATAAAGTGTGAGGGTTAAAAAAAAGTTGCACATCAAAAACACGTTAAAGGGAATGTAAAGTTTAATGAGAAAGTGCCCAGTTTTTAAAAATACTCATAAAATCAGGGCCACTTTCGTTCATTAAACTTTACATTTAAGCGGGTTTTTTTAATACTTACCTTTTTCCTTATGACAGGCAGACTGGCGATTCTCCGAAATGATGAATCCGGCTTCCTCCAATCATTGCATGGCCTCACGAGCTGGACACCTTTGGGTGCACGCAATGATTGTAGGAAGCTAAATTCATCATTTCTGTGTTAAGTACAGTAGGAGCTGTGGGGGGAGGATCGTAGGTCTGCTGTCATAAGGAAAAAGGTAAGGATTTAAAAAAAAATGCTTAAATGTAAAATTTAATGAATGAAAGTGCTCATGTTTTTATGTATTTTTTATGTATTTTTAAAAACTGGGCACTTTCTCATTAAACTTTACATTCACTTTAAAATAATGTATTACACATTCACTTTAAAATCAAACATAATTAAACTATATACAAAATATTGGCTAGATTACGAGTTTTGCGTTAGAGGCTATGCAGTGCTAACGAGCAGTTTTCCCTCACCGCTCACTTTCCTACAGCGCTGGTATTACAAGTTTTTACAAAGTCGGCGTTAAAAGACAAGAAGTGAGCGTTGAGCAAAATTTTGTTCCTTACCGCACTTCAATACCAGCGCTGCTTAAGTCAGCGGTGAGCTGGTCGTACGTGCTCGTGCACAGTTTCCCCATAGGAATCAACGGGGAGAGCCGGCTGCCAAAAAGCAGCGTAAAACTTAGTAACGCAGCCCCATTGATTCCTATGGGGAAACACATTTTATGTCTACACCTAACACCCTAACATGAACCCCAAGTCTAAACACCCCTAATCTTACACTTATTAACCCCTAATCTGCCGCTCCGGACATCGCTGACACCTACATTATACTTATTAACCCCTAATCTCCTGTCCCCAACATCGCTGACACCTACATTATATTAATTAACCCCTAATCTCCCTTCCCCAATGTCGCCGCCACCTACCTACACTTATTAACCCCTAATCTGCCGCCCCAATGTCGCTACCACTATAATAAACATATTAACCCCTAAACCGCCGCACTCCCGCCTCGCAAACATTAGTTAAATATTATTAACCCCTAATCTGCCGTCCCTAACATCGCCGCCACCTACCTACATTTATTAACCCCAATCTGCTGCCCCAATGTTGCCGCCACTATACTAAATGTATTAACCCCTAAACCTAAGTCTAACTCTAACCCTAACACCCTCTAACTTAAATATAATTTAAATAAGTCTAAATAAAATTACTATCATTAACTGCATTATTCCTATTTAAAACTAAATACTTTACCCCTATACAACATAACACCCTACAGCTAGCTACAATGTAACTAATTTGTAGCAAGCTTAGGGTTTATTTTTATTTTACAAGGCAAGTTTGTATCTTATTTCTAAACTTAGGTAGACATAGTTACCTATTTATTAACTATTTAATAACTACCTAGCTAAAATAAATACAAAAGTACCTGTAAAATAAAACCTACAACCTAAAGTCTACAATAACACATTACACTACACTATAATTAAATAAATTAACTAAATTAAATACAATTACCTAAATTAAATTAAATTAGCTAACAGTAAAAAAAAACACACTAAATACAGAAAATAAAAACAAATTACAGATCTTTACACTAATTACATTGCCTCAAGTAATCAGTCTCTTTTACCTGTAAAAAAAAAATACAAACAACCATCCCCCCCAACAGGTAAAAACCCACCCACCCACACAAAAAACTCCCCAAATAAACCACCTACTATCTAAAAAAAACCTAAGCTCCCCCCCATTGCCCTGGGCTATTAGCTCTTTTGCCAGCACAAACCCTAACCTAAAAATAAAACCCACCCAATACACCCTTAAAAAAACATAACTCTAACACCCTAAAGATCGACTTACAGTTTTGAAGGTCCGACATCCATCCTCAAGGAAGCGTCAGAAGTCTTCATCCAACCGGGTCGAAGTCCTCAACAAAGCCAGGAGAAGTCTTCATCCAAGCCTGGCGAAGTAGTCCTCCAGATGGGCAGAAGTCTTCATCCATCCGACGCAGAGCGAGTCCATCTTCAAGACATCCAACGCGGTGTATTGGGTGGGTTTTATTTTTAGGTTAGGGTTTGGGCTGCAAAAGAGCTAACTGCCATTTTAAGGGCAATGCCCATCCAAATGCCCTTTTCAGGGCAATGGGGAGCTTAGGTTTTTTGAGATCATATTTTATTTGGGGGGTTGGTTGTGTGGGTGGTGAGTTTTACTGTTGGGGGGGTTGTTTGTAATTTTTTTTACAGGTAAAAGAGCTGATTACTTTGGGTCAATGCTTTGGGGGGGCTTTTTTATTTTGATAGGGCTATTAGATTAGATGTAATTGGTTTAAATATCTTGTAATTTGTTTTTTATTTTCTGTAATTTACTGTTTTTTTTTGTACTTTAGCTAATTTAATTTAATTTATTTAATTGTATTTCATTTATTTAATGTATTTAATTATAGTGTAGTGTTAGGTGTTATTGTAACTGAGGTTAGGTTTTATTTTACAGGTACTTTTGTTTTTATTTTAACTAGGTAGTTATTAAATAGTTAATAACTATTTCATAACTATTCTACCTAGTTAAAATAAATACAAACTTGCCTGTAAAATAAAAATAAACCCTAAGCTAGATACAATGTAACTATTTATTTTAATTATATTTAAGTTAGGGGGTGTTAGGGTTAGGGTAAGACTTATGTTTAGGGGTTAATACATTTAATATAGTGGCAGCGACGTTGGGGGCAGCAGATTAGGGGTTAATAAATGTAGGTAGGTGGCGGCGATGTTAGGGATGGCAGATTAGGGGTTAATAATATTTAACTAATGTTTGTGAGGCGGGAGTGCGGCGGTTTAGGGGTTAATATGTTTATTATAGTGGTGCGGCGTTGGGGGCGGCAGATTAGAGGTTAATAAGTGTAGGTAGGTTGCGGCGACATTGGGGCAGCAGATTATGGGTTAATAAATATAATGTAGGTGTCGGTGATGTTGGAGGCAGCAGATTAGGGGTTCACAAATATAATGTAGGTGGTGGCGGCGGTGTCCAGAGCGGGAGATTAGGGGTTACATTTTTTTATTTTAGTGTTTGCGATGAGGAGGACCTCGGTTTAGGGGTAAAAAGGTAGTTTATGGGTGTTAGTGTACTTTTTAGCACTTTAGTTATGAGTTTTATGTTACGGCGTTGTACCATAAAACTCTTAACTACTGACTTTAAAATGCGTTACGGATCTTGACAGGGTAGGGTGTACCACTCACTTTTTTGCCTCCCAGGACAGACTCGTAATATCAGCGCTATGGAAGTCCCATTGAAAAAAGACTTTACAAAGTTTACGTAAGTCGTTTTGCGGTAAGGCCAAAGAAGTGTGCGGTGCCCCTTAACCTTCAAGACTCGTAATACCAGCGGGCGTAAAAAAGCAGTGTTAGGACCTCTTAATGCTGCTTTTTTACCCTAACGCACAACTCGTAATCTAGCCGTATGTTTTTAAAGTGTTAAAATGCATATGGCAAGGTATTTGAGCCATTCCCAGTCAAATCATTTTAAGCATGCAATATCATTTGTATAAATTTGTTATGTGTTTTGCATAGAAATGCTTTACATTCTTGTTCTTCATTCAGAAATAAACATGGTGGGGATATGCACTGTCACTAACAAATTTGACAACACCCGGGGTGCAGGTTCACTACTGGTTAAAAAAAAAAAGAAAAGACAGCATGAAATCAGGCTTTAATGCAGGTGACGTTTTGGGGATGGAATCCCCTTCCTCAGCTAACCACAACAACCAACAAGTCAGCCAATCAGATTTTTCCTACCTTAATTCCGATTGGCTGATAGAATCCTCTCAGCCAATCGGAATTCGAGGGACGCCATCTTGGATGACGTCACTTAAAGGAACCGTCATTCGTCGGGAAGTCGTCGGTGGAAGAAGATGGCTCCGCGTCGGCTTGTCTGAAGATGGCTCCGCTCCGGATGGATGAAGATTGAAGATGCCACCTGGATGAAGACTTCAATTGGATGGAAGACCTCTTCAGCGTCCCTTGGATGATGACTTCAATTGGATGGAAGACTTCTTCAGCGCCCCTTGGATGATGACTTCGGCCGCTGAGGATGTCCTCTTCTGTTCCATCGGTGGTTGGCTGGCTGAAGACGGCTAAAGGTAGGATGATCTTCAGGATGTAGTTAGGTTTATTTAAGGGGGGTTTCGGTTAGAGTAGGGGTATGTGGGTGGTGGGTTTTAATGTTGGGGGGGTTGTATTTTTTTTTTACAGGCAAAAGAGCTGAATACTTTGGGGCATGCCCCGCAAAAGGGCTGGTAAGGTAATAGAGCTGTTAACTTTCAAAATTTAGAATAGGTTAGAGCATTTTTTTTTGGGGGGGGGGCTTTGTTATTTTTATTTTTTGTAACTTAGTTTTTTTTATTTTTTGTACTTTAGTTAGTTTATTTAATTGTATTTAATTGTAGTTCTTTGTAGGTAGTTTATTTAATTAATTTAATGATAGTGTAGTGTTAGGTTTAATTGTAACTTAGGATAGGATTTATTTTACAGGTAATTTTGTATTTCTTTTAGCTAGGTAGTTATTAAATAGTTTATAACTATTTAATAACTATTCTAACTAGCTAAAATAAATACAAAGTTACCTGTAAAATAAATATAAATCCTAAAATAGCTACAATGTAATTATTAATTACATTGTAGCTATCTTAGGGTTTATTTTACAGGTAAGTATTTAGTTTTAAATAGGAATAATTTATTTAATGATATTGTAGTGTTAGGTTTAATTGTAACTTAGGTTAGGATTTATTTTACAGGTAAATTTGTCTTTATTTTATCTAGGTAGCTATTAAATAGTTAATAACTATTTAATAGCTATTGTACCTAGTTAAAATAATTTGAAATTTGCCTGTAAAATAAAAATAAATCCTAAAATAGCTACAATATCATTATTAGTTATATTGTAGCTATATTAGGGTTTATTTTATAGGTAAGTATTTAGTTTTAAATAGGAATAATTTAGTTAATAAGAATAATATTTATTTACATGTATTTAATTAATATTTAAGTTAGGTGGGTGTTAGGGTTAGGGTTAGGGTTAGACTTAGGTTTAGGGGTTAATAATTTTATTATAGTTGCGGCGGGGTCCGGGAGTGGCGGTTTAGGGGTTAACATATTTATTATAGTGGCGGCGGGGTCCGGGAGCGGCGGTTTAGGGGTTAATTAGTTTATTAGAGTAGCGGTGGACTCCAGGAGCGGCGGTTTAGGGGTTAACATATTTATTATAGTTGCGGCGGGGTCCAGGAGCAGCGGTTTGAGGTGGGTTAACATATTTATTTATAGTTGCGGCGGGGGTCCGGGAGCGGCGGTTTAGGGTGTTAACATATTTATTAAAAGTGTGCGGTGGGCTCCGGGAGCGGCGGGTTAGGGGGTACTACATTTATTTAGTTGCGGCGGTGTTAAGGGGGGGACCAGATTAGGGGTGTTTAGCCATCGGGGTACATGTCAGGGTGTTAGGTGCAGACAATCTCCCATAGAAATCAATGCGGATGTCGGGCAGCAGCGAACATGAACTTTCACTATGGTCAGACTCCCATTGATTCCTATGGGATCCGCTGCCTCCAGGGCAGCGGGAATAAAAAACCAGGTACGCTGGGCCGGAAAAGTGCCGGGCGTACCTGCTAGTCATTTGATAACCTCCCAAAAGTAGTCAGATTGTGCCGAACTTGCGTTCGGTAACATCTGGAGTGATGTAAGAATTGATCTGTGTTGGACTGTGTCCGGCGGATCGAATCTTACGTCACTATATTCTACTTTTTGCCAGGCAGCAGGGCTTGATAACTAAGGCGAATCAGCCTCGCCACAAATACGCCTGTGGAATTTCCAGCGTATTTGAGGTTGACGGGCTTGATAACTAGCCTCAAAGGGGTCACTCTTGGACCTATCTTAGCTATCTGAGAAAATTAGAGACTGATATAATAGCAT
Organism: Bombina bombina; assembly: GCF_027579735.1. Classification (NCBI taxonomy): domain Eukaryota; kingdom Metazoa; phylum Chordata; class Amphibia; order Anura; family Bombinatoridae; genus Bombina; species Bombina bombina. The sequence goes on from NC_069504.1 coordinate 1,082,227,208, forward strand.
ATGATATAGGTATATTAAAGAGAGATAGCTGTTAGACCTATAAATAGTCCTATGATTGTTTGAAGCTGCAGGAAATATCAAGAATCCACAGTGCTGTATTTATCATACTCATATGAATCCCTATCTATTGGCACCAAAATAAATCTTAGTTGATGTGAATGACTACTTACTGGGGTTGGTTTTGGATCTCACTAAAGAGGAGTATGTAATTTTAGCTTGGATTTCAAATAACTTTAAAAAGGGATCTTATGTAATATATGGCTTAGGAGTGAGCTGTACCTAAATAAGGGCTTTGTGGGGGCCTCATCTACTTTGGTCTAAAATTACATATGAGGTATGGGCATAGATAGAACAGCCAAATGGTAAATAGGGGTATCATTAAGGCACTCAATCAGTAAAGTACTAATACACAAGGCAAGTAAAATGGAACATATATAAAAAAAACCTTTGACTCTGAAAGTACATATGTGCTGAAAAATATCCCATTGACCCAGAGAAGAGGACGCAGTCCGTGAGTTCATCAATAAAATGTTGTGAGGTTTATTTTTCATGCTTTGTCTGTTATTTAGAACATAGCTTAGTGAACCCTAATGTTTCGGCTGCTGACAAAGAGGGGCAGCTAAGTAATTGTATAGAAATGAAGGAGCATTTAGTTATCAAGGGTAATTACAGTAACCCTGTTCCTATGGAAATATAGATAGGTTTTAATGCATAAGAATTAGGGCTTGGACTCAAAATGTAACATGTTAGCGGGTCAGTATATGAAATATTTGACATAAATGGATACGCAGTTGAGGGTTTCAACAGGAAGGTCTATATATGTTAGGACTAAATAGTGAAGAGAAATGACATAAATAAGTCAAACAAAACACGAAGACCAATCAATATTAAAATGTGGTAAACAGTATGCTTCACTAAACAATAGTAATAACTGCAAGTGCGCTATCCCATTCCAGTCTTCAGAACATGAGAGGAACTGTGACATAAGTGGGCAAACAAGGCCTAGTTGACTCCAGTGTGTGCAAGGAAAGTCCAATGTACTGGGCCTGACTCTCGCGGTATAATATAATGTCTCACAGGGGTTCCAGTACATCACGGTAGCCCCTCACTGTAGCTTCCCTGCAGAAATAGAAAGTCCACCCATCGCCAACTGCCAGGGTGTATATGCGCCTCAGGGTATGGAGAGAGATGATATCTCTAGTGAGGGACCCTGGGCGTTGGTCTGATTCGGTCTTACTCGTGGCTTTTTCTCTCGATCTGCTGAGATGATTGCCTGTCCCGAGACTGTCAGCTGCTCAATGGCTTCAGGCTGTGTAACGGCATCCTCAAGCTCCTCCATTCCGATTTGTTCCGGGGTTGGTGTTTGCCTCCTGAGATGCTCATCAGGAAGTCCTCTATAGCTGTCGGGTGACCAGTGGGAATCGTTGTAGGCTCATGGTCGCAGTGTACAAGGTAGGGCACTGTGGGCTGTGTTGTAGAAGTTGATTGTTTATGCAGGGAGTTGCAAACTTCTCTCAAGGAACCCCATTCTTCAGAGAGAGTGTCTTGGAGCTTACGAGAGTGTGTGTTCAGCTTAGCCTCCAGATCCTGCAGCATTGAAATGATTGCGGCCTCTATTTTGTTATGTGGGTGCGATGTTCCTTTGTTCTGGTGCAGTACTCGAAATGAGGAAGGACACACTGTGAAATATGCAGAGTAGTAATTATTTAATGCAGCTTCTGCTTCTATGGGATGAGCTGAATGGTATACTGGTGCTAACAGCAGTTCACTCGGATAAACCGGGTGGGGGGTTAGAAAGAGTCTGATATGGCCGCCTAGCCGGCTCTCAAACGTTCTAAGCTGGGGCTCCATTCAAAGTGAAAGTGGTATCAGTTGATTCATCTTTGCCTTCTAAGAAGTAAATTCTGTTCTAAAAGAGCAGATGAAGTGTGTATCTTCTGATAAACTGTAGATTATCTGAGTAGGAGAACGGAGCTCTAAAATTTGCTGCCAGCCATGCTGGATGCTTGGACACACCCCTCATAAAACTGCATTTAATAGACACTACTATAAAGAAGAATAAGCACCAATAGTAATCTAAAAATGCAGTAAAAAACCTTTTAAAATCTTACTTAGAAGCTCCCAGTGTAGCACTGTTGATGAGGTTAGGCTGGGACACCCAGTGAAATGGTCTGGGAAACCAGGAAGAGCAGACACTTCCCCCTTCCCTACATATGAAAAGACAGATTATACAAACAGGAGCCACAGGAATCTGTAGACATCAGTATACATCTTAAATTTTGGGGTTTGGTTAGGAGTCTGAAAATCAGAACAATGTTATTAAAAAAAAGTAACTTAAAATTCCCTCTTTGACTTCCCTCCCCTTGAGAATGCTGAATGGGAAGAAAATGTCACAAGCTTCCATTGACTGGCTGATAGGACCTGTCAATCTATTCACTGCTTCTTCCTGTTTTTCATTTATTGGCTAAAGCCTGTCTGCATCATAAAAATCAGCTTCCAAATATTATTTTCGTTATCGTTTCAGTTTCGTTTCCAGATTGTTGCATTTTTGATAAGCAAAGAAAATAACAAAAATGCAATGCTCGTCATTTTCTTTCATTCTTTCGAAAACTAATGCACATTCCTAAAATGTATGCCCTTTTTGGGTTTAACTGTGGGTTTGTGGATTTTCTCAGTGAAAAATATGTTTTAAATCCCACCCTTTGGGGCCGATTTATCAATCCCTGTATGCTGCCTTATTCAGCTGTTTCCACGCGATCCTTCAGGCTCGCCAGAAACAATACGTTTAGAAGCAGCGGTCTTAAGACTCTGAGGTGGTGGACAGCAATCAGCCCGATCAGATACAATCGGTTGATTGACACCCCCTGCTAGCGAACGATTGGCCTTGAATGTCCAGGGGAGTGGCATTGCCCAAGCATTTCACTAGAAATGCTTGTGCAATGATAAATGCGGATCATGTCCACTCGCACTTTGATAATTCGGTCCTTTTGTGTTGTTACTTGTGGACTCCACAGCTTGGGTATAGTTCCTAGGAGTAATGGATTGTGGACTCTCACCACCTTATTAAAGAAATCATAATTTATTCTTACCTGATAAATTGACCTTCTTCATGTGGTGAGAATCCACGAGACCCCCATCCCTGTGTTTTTTTATGCTGTTTTCTTTCTTGAGCAACCTCTTTTTTTTTTCCCGGCTATTTTTACTGCTCTTATTTAATTTCCTACCTAATTTTGCTTGGATATACATTAGACTGAGGTACTTGTGAACGGGAGAGGTTTTTTTTTTTTAGAGCTCTTGGGTTTGGAATCTTTGCATCCTTCTAGTGGTAAGGAAGAGTAATTCCCATTAGAAATGGATCATGGGCTTTCACCACCATGGAAGAAATTAATTTATCATGTAAGAATAAATTATATTTATCTATCTATCCATCTATCTAGCTATCTATCATCTATCTATCATCTATATCTATCTATAGAATTGATACTGTAGATAGGTATAGATATATATTTTTACTAACAATAATCATATACATATAGAAAGATCAAAAATAAAAATAACATTTTGTTCTTTGTTAAGAAACATAGAAATGTAAAGTATTTCCTAACACCTTTGGCTGTTTAGCACAGTTGATCTAGAAAGAAATGTTTCCTTATTTATAGAAACCAGTGTTCTATTGCCCCAAAATATAGAGAGTAAAATGAGGTGTTTTTCAAACTATTTGGAACGGTTTCAGCTTTGAAAGTCCCTTATAAAGACAAATGCAATTGCACTTTGCCAGGGAATTTGTATTGGTGATTGGAAATGAGCCCTGTGTCCTCAGCTTTGCTGAGGTTATCATATCTCATTCATGCATATATTCATTAGAGGATGTTTATTGCTGCGTTGGGCTGAAAGGGTATAATAGCCAGGCATATTTAGCCAGCTGGCACTGATCCACAAAATGGTTTCCACAAAACTGTAAAATAAGAATGATATTTTATTGATTTATGGGAAGGGAAATGTGACATTCTTCCCAAGGATCACATAAAAACAAATGTTTTGCTGTTCTGGTACATTTTTTAAGTAGATTCCTAGAAAAGCTCATCACTTTTTTGTATACAAATTCCTCCATTAACCCCCTAGACTTCCAGAGAGACCTACCAACATATTTAGGTGGCATTATAGAGACATAAAAGTACAAAATGAAAATGCTCTTATATGTTATTGTTATGCCAGCTGCTGTACTGCTTGCTGACTGTCAACCTGTGTAACTCCTTTGTGTGGGGCAGCGCTACTCACAGATTATCAATCTGTGTTACTGTTTGTCTGGGACAGCGCTACTCACCAGATTATCAATTTGTGTTACTGTTTGTCTGGGACAGCGCTACTCACAGACTACCACCTGTGCTACTGTTTGTCTAGGGCAGCGCTACTCACAGACTACCAACCTGTGTTACTGTTTGTCTAGGGCAGCGCTACTCACAGACTACCAACCTGTGTTACTGTTTGTCCTAGGGGCAGCGCTACTCACAGACCACCAACCTGTGTTACTGTTTGTCCGGGGCAGCGCTTACTCACCAGACTACCAACCCTGTGATACTGTTTGTCTAAGGGCAAGCGCTACTCACAGACTACCAACTGTGTTACTGTTTGTCCTGGGGCAGCGCTACTCACAGACTTCCAACCCTGTGTTACTGTTTGTCTGGGGCAGCGCTACTAACAGACTTCCAACCTGTGCTACTGTTTTGTCTGGGGCAGCACTACTCACAGACTACCAACGTGTGTTACTGTTTATCTTGGGCCAGCGCTACTCACAGACTACCAACCTGTGTTACTGTTTGTCAGGGGCAGCGCTACTCACAGACTACCACACTGTGATACTGTTTGTCTAGGGCAGCGCTACTCACAGACTCACCCACCTGTGTTACTGTTTGTCTGGGGCACGCGCTATCACAGACTTCCAACCTGTGCTACTGTTTTGTCTGGGGCAGCGATACTCACAGACTACCAACCTGTGTTATTGTTTGTCTGGGGCAGCGCTACTCACAGACTACCAACCTGTGTTACTGTTTGTCTGGGGCAGCGCTACTCACCAGACTACCAACCCTGTGTTACTGTTTGTCCTGGGGCAGCACTAATCCAGACTACCAACCTGTGTTACAGGTTTTCTGGGGCAGCACTACTCACAGACTACCAACCTGTGTTACTGTTTGTCTGGGGCAGCATTACTCACAGACTACCAACCTGTGTTACTGTTTGTCTGGGCAGCGCTACTCACAGACTACCAACCTGTGTTTACTGTTTGTCTGGGGCAGCGCTACTCACAGACTACCAACCTGTGTTACTGTTGTCTGGGGCAGCGCTACTCACAGACTACCAACCCTGTGTTACTGTTTTTCTGGGGGCACGCACTACTCACAGACTACCAACCTGTGTTACTGTTTGTCTGGGGCAGCGCTACTCCACAGATTACCAACCTGTGTTACTGTTTGTCCTGGGGCACGCTTCTCACAGACCTACCAATTTGTGTTACTGTTTGTCTGGGCAGTGCTCCTCTCAGACTACCAACCTGTGTTTACTGTTTGTCTGAGACCCCCCCCCAGCGCTACTCACCAGACTACCAACCTGTGTTTACTGTTTGGCTTATGGCAGCGCTACTCACAGACATGCCTTACGCTTCCTTAAGGGATTAACCTGTGTTACTGTTTGTCTAAGGGCAGCACTACTCACAGACTACCAACCTGTGCTACTGCATGGTCTGGGGCAGCGCTACTCACAGACTACCCAACCTGTGTACTGTTTGTCTAGGGCCAGTACTACTCACAGACTACCAACCTGTGCTACTGTTTGTCTGGGGCAGCGCTACTCACAGACTACCAACCTGTGCTACTGTTTGTCTGGGGCAGCGCTACTCGCAGACTACCAACCTGTGTTACTGTTTGTCTGGGACAGCGCTACTCACAGACTACCAACCTGTGTTACTGTTTGTCTGGGGCAGCGCTACTCACAGACTACCAACCTGTGTTACTGTTTGTCTGGGGCAGTGCTCCTCACAGACTACCAACCTGTGCTACTGTTTGTCTGGGGCAGTGCTACTCACAGACTACCAACCTGTGTTACTGTTTGTCTGGGGTAGCGCTACTCACAGACTACCAACCTGTGTTACTGTTTGTCTGGGGCAGCTCTACTCACAGATTTCCAACCTGTGTTACTGTTTGTCTGGGGCAGTGCTACTCACAGACTACCAACCTGTGTTACTGTTTGTCTGTGGCAGCGCTACTCACATACTACCAACTTGTGTTACTGTTTGTCCGTGGCAGCGCTACTCACAGATTACCAACCTGTGTTACTGTTTGTCTGGGACAGCGCTACTCACAGTCTACCAACCTGTGTTATTGTTTGTCTGGGGCAGCGCTACTCACAGACTACCATCCTGTGCTACTGTTTGTCTAGGGCAGTGCTACTCACAGACTAGCATCCTATGTACCTGTATGTCTTGGGCCATGCTACTCCCAGACTCCCATTTTGTCTTCCTGCTCTTCGTCTGGGGCAGCTTCACCCACAGACTATAATCCTGTATTTCTGCTGTTCATCTCATACTAACCAAATAAAAAATAAATAATACAGAATTGGAAGTTTAAGATTTGACCTTGTGGGTTGTATTTATTGACCAGCACAAAAAAAATCTGCTATAAAACTTTTGAATTTAAAGGTAACGTAGGTGGCAGTAAATTGGGTCCTAAGTAATTAACTCATGCTAAGCTGGTCATGGCCCAGTCTGCCGACAGTGAGAGGAGCATGGCTACAACAAAATTTGCAAGAGACATAAAAAAGAGGAGCTCTTTGACCCGTCATACACTAGGAGGAGCATCCCAGGCCCGCACATGGGTATGTTGTCCCGCCTACAATAAGTGTCACTCAACTCTCTCTCTGTCTACGGCCTGAGCCCAGACCAACTGCCCAGCTAGGTGTGATAAACATAGTGACTCCAACAAGTAGATCACCAGGCCAGCTAGTTGTCCAGCATGCTGAACCCAAGAGAGCTAAAACACTACCATCCCAGGACTTACAGAGCTATGTCGACTAACCCTCCTCAGGCCCCAGAGACACTAACAGCCTTTAAGCCTCAAATGAATGCTGCCCCATATGAAACAAACATCAATGGGGAGGGAGGGCAGGAAGCTTCTTGAATACTGGTGAAAAGAGGTTGATGAACTTCGGGCTTCTTTCTATAAGCTAAGAAAAACCCTCACTAGCAACAATGTCACAGCCCGCACACACTCAGCTCCTAAGGGCCTTAACCCTTAGGTACATTACAGGCTAAAATGCCTTACGCTTCCTTAAGGGATTAAATGCCCTATCATCTTTGAGGATAACAATATATTTAAAGAAGGTTCAACCTAACCTTATAACAAATAAATAAAACACTTAAACAGAATTGGAAGATAGAGACTTATGGGTCGTATTTATTGACCAACACAGAACATCTGGCATAAAACTCTTTAATTTAAAGATAAATGAGGTGTGGGCAAATCAGGTACTAAGTAATTAACCCATGCTAAGCTGGTCAGGGCCCAGGCCTCTCACATTTAGTGGAACCCGGCTACAATTTAATTTGACAGAGGCATAAAAAAGAGGAGCTCTTTGGCCTGTATAACTAGTTTTACCCTGCTGAGATATTACAGTGATGGACACCAAAACCCTTGAGCTCCCTCATCATCTTTCCCATTTCCTTATTCACTTTCTTCATCTCTTGCAATGCATCCCTATGATAAACTATGTGCCGCCATTTCAATCTAGGGACAATGTTGGCCCACCCCACATGCACACCAGGCACCCTAAGCCACCTCAACTCAGCTCTCATCATTTTAATAAGATCTAGGGTAGGCACAGCCCCCAAATCATTGCCATATAAGTGGATGAAATTTACATGTGGCTCCTCCCACCTATGAGCCTATAAGAGTGCTGGAAGATCATTCCAGTATAAACTCTTACATCCTAACCAGTGAACTACTGACCTAGAAGGATGAAAACCCAGCTGACTCCCATCTAGAACCACCAATGCTCTGATCGATGCCCAGTATTAGAAAGAGTGACAATCCAGACCCTAGTTGGACCATTGCTCAACCCTGCAAAAAAGAAAACATGAAAAAAACCTAAAACGTAAACAAGGGGCCATAACTGGCACAAATACAATGCCAATACCTAATTCTCATAACATAGGACCTATTGTGCTGAGAGCATCAGCTCCCTAGTCCCCTAATACAGTCAGCCGATCAACCTAATGCCACCCCAGTAGTAGCAGCCAAAAATTGTATCATGGGAATTCTGTTTTAATGATGGGACTGCAGGGGTAAAAATAGCACTTCTTATCATACTCTAGGTGCCATAAAACAACAAAAACTCCCCTTTCATAGACACTGAACTATAGCATCCAGAATTGAGAGATTGTGGCCAATTAGCAAGCTGATGGTAAGCTAGCCAACTGTAAAAAGTCCACTGCTAAAATTCCAGATTCGTCAGTAACTCGACTCTTGAGTGGCTAAAACAGAACCAATCAAATTAATGTGCTTCAGCCAATTAGAGGAATGCCTACTTCCTGTAGAGTTTAACATTGAGGTTGCCTGGCTGAAGATTCTTATTAATTCTCCACATGCTCTTAATACATGAAACAGCCATGGGAGGTAGGGAGCTTGCTGGACATTTTGTTTTATTAGTGTTGCAGCTCCCACCTTCCCTGGTAACATTTTATAACATACATTTTAAAATACACTTTCCATTATTACAATAAATGTACGATTAACAATTTTATGTCTTCATTAAAAGTTCAGAGATGGGGCATCTGTGACAAAACCTTTCTTGACCCATGCAATGGGTCATGACTCAGCACTGCAGACACTGTCCAAATGTGCTCCAACACCTTCAAGTCAGCAATCATATACTGAGTCATCTTGACCCTACTGGTCGTGGATGTCACGCCTCTCAGAGGATCCTCCATACACTGATTAAAAATGCAGACAATTGGAATCACCCTACCTGCAAAGATCAAAAGAACAAGCAAATATTGTAGCTCCCAGATAGACATAGAATCCGCCAATTAAACTTTGTTTTAGAGAACACATATAATTGCAGACCAACTAAGGCCTTGGAAATAAGGCTTTGTTTACATTCCTGCGCCATGCACAACATAAACAATATAGACTTTCAGTATTGCTTTCCACTGATCCTCCCACTTGGCGACCTGTGTTCCTGTGGCCCCACATGTCACACTATCCCAAGGCCACACAAGACGTAAAGACCCCGCTGTGCCACACTTGACCCCACAGCCCATGTCCCCGCCTACGGCACCTTACCTGCTACACCGAGCGAGGATGACTCTGCTCTCTTCTTCGAGGTCCATCGAAGAATTGGCATGCCGTACGCCTAAAAGATGTCACCAGGTGCCATTGAAGCTTGGACATAGTCACTTCCAGAAGCCATATTGAATGGGACACTGTTGCTGCCAAGGACTCCTGGAAGAGAATAGCCGAACCCAGCAACTGCTGCCCCCAACAAGAAGCTGCCATCTGTGAAAGAAGGTAAGGCCAGACAAGCATCTGGCATACTGCTGCTTGCATCCTGGGCCCCATCATGCCTAAATGGACCCCTGAAAACCAGGGGGGTACACTACTACCGACCGCTATAGCGCCAAAAGAATTAGGGACAAGGAGGGACAAGGAGGGAGACCCTGAGCCTAGAGGACCCTTCAACTAAAACTACCCCAGGGCAAGTAGAAGGGGAAAGAGACAATGGAGGTGATGTGGGAGGCATAGAGGAAGGGGGGCAAGGATGGGAAAAGGATGCCTGTGCGCAGATGGAGGGGTTGGGGAAACTGACTCTCCCCAACTCCCCTCTCCTGGAAGGAGCCGGCGACTCATTTCTAAATCTGCGAGGAGGATTAGAAACACATCGAGCATGATCCATCTTCAAGCTTCTTGAATCCAAGAAAACGATTTTGATAAACTCCCGGCTTCTTCATATAAGGTAAGAAAAACTCCACCTCCCTCAGAAGCAAACACACAAAACACACTCTAAAGGCCTCAACCTTTAGGTAGGTTACAGTATAAAATGCCTTACACCTCCTTACTCACCATGATCCAGACTTCTCATTTGTCTCCTATAGTTTCTGTAACACTTACTATCCCTCACCTAGATTACGAGTTATGCGCGCTATAGGGAAATTAACTAACGCAACAAAAGTTGCGTTATTTAACCCTCTATAGCACAGCCATTACAAGTTTTGAAACAGCCGGCTTGTGCGTGCAATATGGTGGTTTTAAGCTCCATACCTCACAAAATACAAGCGCTGTTTTGATGTGCTCGTGCACGCTTCCCCATATATATCAATGCAAAGAGCGAGTCAGAAAAAAAGTCTAACACCTGCGATCGCGGAATGAAAAGCTCCGTAACGCAGCCACTTTGATGTCTATGGGGAAAAAAACTAACATTTAAACCCAAACACAAACCCCGAGTCTAAAAATCCCTAATCTGCTTCCCCGACATCGTCGGCACCTACATAATGTTATTAACCCCTAATCTGCCGCACCCGATATCGCCGGCACCTAAATAAAACTAATAACCCCTAATCTGCCGCTCCCAATATAGCACCTATTCCTCTGCTCCCCGACTTCACTGCCACTAAATAAAGGTTTTAACCCCTAAACCTCTGGCCTCCCACATCACTACCACTAAATAAATCTATTAACCCCTAATCCGCCAGTATGACTAAGACAAAAATTATTAACAAGATAATAATGACCAGCAGGAATACAAATAGTAATGTCAAAAAACAGCAAAAACGCAGGCAGCAAGGATCAGATAACAGTGAAAAGCAGTACACACAGCAATATTCACATTCAGTAACAGTCAGAAGAGTCACAGGCAGCAATTGTCAACAAGAACACAAACAGTAGTAGTCAGCAGAATACATAGTAATGACCATCAGAAAACAAAACAGCAATAATAAGCAATATCATGGTCAGAATCATAGCTAGCAGGAAGCAGGCTGCAATGATAAACAAGGTAATGGGCAGAAGAGTAGCCAGCAGCATTAACAGACAATACTGACCAGCATGAACACAGGTAGTAATGAGCAGCAGGAATACATAGGCAATAGTGGCTAATTGGAACACAGGCAGTAATGACCAGCAGGAACACAGACAAGGGTTATCATCAGAAACACAAGCAGTAATGACCAGCACAACACATGCAGTAACAACCAATAGGAACACAGACAACAATAGCAATCAAGAACACAGGCTGTAGCAAAAATACACAGGCCAGGCAGTAATGACCAGCACAACACATGCAGTAACAACCAATAGGAACACAGACAACAATAGCAATCAAGAACACAGGCTGTAGCAAAAATACACAGGTCAAGCAGTAATGACCAGCAGGAACACAGACATCAAGGATTAACAGAAAACCAAGCAGTAATAGCCAGGAGGAACACAGATAACAGTGCCCAGAAGGATCACAAGCAACGGTGTTCAGGAAAACACAGCATGACCATTAAAAGGCAGCTGAGTACTCACATTTATGACCAAGTAAATACTTGCAGTAGTGGTCAGCAGGAGTTACACCACATGATTGACTGGCAGAGGTCACAGACAGGCTAGCAAATGTCATAGAGCAGAAACAGCTAGCAACAGTGACAGGGATGAAAAGGAACAGAAACTACCTAAACACTTGTAAGAGATAAGCATTGGATGGATACAAAGGGCCCCATTTATGAAGCAGTGAATGCCCATCAAGAAACCAAGGAAATCAAGAAGTAGCAGTTATAGGCAGATTGAAATCATCTCAATCTGATCGGGATGATTGGCAGTGCCTGCTAACGACCGATTGGCCACCAGTGAGCAGGAGGCAGCATTGCACAAGCATTCACTAGAAATGCTTGTGCAGTGATAAATGCTGACAGCGTAAGCTGTCGGCATTTAGCGATATTGAGTGGACATGATTGACTATAGCAAATCATGTCTGCTCGACATATAGTAAATCTACCCCATAGCGAATCATGTCTGCCTGACATTGATAAATGCAGACAGCATACATTGTCAGCATTTATCATTGCACAAGCATTTCTGGTGAAATGCTTGTGCAATGCCACCCCCTGCACATTCGTGGCCAATCAGCCGCTAGCAGTGGGTCTCAATCATCCCGATCGGATCCAATCAGGATGTTTGCTGTCCACCACCTCAGAGGTGGCAAATTACTTAAAGAGCAGTGGTCTTACGACCGCTGCTTCTTAATTTATGTTTTCGGCGAGCCTAAAGGCTCGCGCAGAAACAGAAGCATACGCTGCTTGATAAATCTAATCCTTAGACTCTAATTAAATAAAATAGCAATACCAGGAAGCACAACCTTAATGTTAAATTGAGGCGTATATCTCAGGAGGATAGGAAACCTTATCAGTCAGCATGATGAGTAAGAGAAGCTAACTGGTTGATAAAGACTACTCACAGTAAAAAATTACACTAAGATCTATTAAATATGTGCAACTATGTTAGAAATACTCACTTTAGACCCTTTGAAATGCAAAAAGGACTTTAATGTCCATTTAATTTTTTTAGATTAACCGGTTCAATATTTTCTTTGTAAGACCTGAAGTAATGTGCCACTATCGGATTTTCTGTATACTATGAGGAAAAATGGTGCTTACAACTTGTACTTTACTCATTAATCTATTCAAATATAAATCTCTTTTAAATTCCAAACATTCTAACACCTCTTAAAGGGATATTAAAAAACAAATGCATTTCATCTACCTTCCTCTAATTATGGGTGCTGCCATTTTGGAACCTAGGTTAAACTACAGATATCTGAAGAAGAGTTGCTGTACATGTGGGCAGTGGTAGTGATAAAAATGAAAGCTAGATTTCAACATGGCAGCAGCCATAACTAGAGGGAGGTGGGGAATAACCTCCATACTATTCTAATAAAATGCTCTTTGTGTTTAATGTCCCTTTAAGTGTAACAATACAAGGAGATTAATTTAGTAACGCAGAGCTAATTCACGTCCAAAAGCTTTTGCAATCTCACATAAATGCTGATCTTCCATGATTATTTTACTTATTTCTTCTTCCCTAGTTGACCATCAGTTATTTCCTGACATTTGCTACATACTGGATAAGTCACTTCATCCATAACGAATTGATGTAAATTTGGAATTATAGCATTAATACCACTTCATAAATATAGCAATGCTGCTATGGGAATTCTCTCGGCTAGATTACGAGTTTTGCGTTAGAGGCTATGCGGTGCTAATGAGCAGTTTATGCTCACCGCTCACTTACAGACAGCGCTGGTATTACGGGTTTTTACAAACCCGGCGTTAACCGCAAAAAAGTGAGCGTAGAGCTAAATTTTGCTCCACTTCTCACCTCAATACCAGCGCTGCTTACGTTAGCAGTGAGCTGGCTGAAAGTGCTTGTGCACGATTTCCCCATAGGAATCAATGGGGGAGAGCCGGCTGAAAAAAAACTAACACCTGCAAAAAAGCAGCATTTATCTCCTAACGCAGCGCCATTGATTCTTAGGGGGAAAATACATTTATGTCTACACCTAACACCCTAACATGAACCCTGAGTCTAAATACCCCTAATCTTACACTTATTAACCCCTAATCTGCTGCCCCCGACATCACCACCACCTGCATTATATTATTAACCCCTAATCTGCCGCTCCGGACACTGCCGCCACCTACATAATATGTATTAACCCCTAACATCTGCTGCCTCCAACACTGCCGCCACCTACATTATAGTTATTACCCCCTAATCTGCCGCCCCACTATATTAAACTTATTAACCCCTCAACCTAAGTCTAACCCTAACACCCCCTAACTTAAATACAATTTAAATAAATCTAAATAAATATTCCTATCATTTAATAAATTATTCCTATTTACGACTAAATACTTACCTATAAAATAAACCCTAAGCTAGTTACAATATAACTAATAGTTACATTGTATCTAGCTTAGGGTTTATTTTTATTTTACAGGCAAGTTTGTATTTATTTTAACTAGGTAGAATACTTACTAAATAGTTATTAACTATTTAATAACTACCTAGTTAAAATAAATACAAAAGTACCTGTAAAATAAAACCTAACCTAAGTTACACTAACACCTAACACTACTCTATAATTAACTAAATTAAATACAATTAAATACAATTAAATTAAATTATCTAAAGTACAAAAACAAACAAACACTAAATTACAGAAAATAATAAACAAATTACAAGAATTACACCTAATCTAATCCCCCTAAAAAAATAAAAAGCCCCCCAAAATAAAAAAAAGCCCTACCCTACCCTACACTAAATTACATATAGCCCTTAAAAGGCATTGCCTCAAAGTAATCAGCTCTTTTACCTGTAAAAAAAAAGTACAAATCACCCCCCTCAACATTAAAACCCACCACCCACACAACCAACCCTACTCTAAAGCCAGGAGAGGTCTTCATCCAAGTCGGGCGAAGTGGTCCTCCAGATGGGCAGAAGTCTTCATCTAGACAGCATCTTCTATCATCATCCATCCGGCGCAGAGCGGGTTCATCTTCAAGACATCCAACGCGGAGCATCCTCTTCATCCGACGGCTCTTCTCGAATGAAGGTTCCTTTAAATGACGTCATCCAAGATGGCGTCCCTTCAATTCCGATTAGCTGATAGAATTCTATCAGCCAATCGGAATTAAGGTAGAACAAATCCTAATGGCTGATGTAATCAGCCAATAGGATTGAGCTGGCATTCTATTGGCTGATTTAAACAACCAATAGAATGCAAGCTCAATCCTATTGGCTGATTGGATCAGCCAATAGGATTGAACTTCAATCCTGTTGGCTGATTGCATCAGCCAATAGGATTTTATCTACCTTAATTCCGATTGGCTGATAGAATTCTATCAGCCAATCGGAATTGAAGGGACGCCATCTTGCATGACGTCATTTAAAGGAACCTTCATTTGAGAAGAGCCGTCGGATGAAGAGGATGTCTTGAAGATGGACCCGCTCTGCGCCAGATGAATGAAGATAGAAGATGCCGTCTGGATGAAGACTTCTGCCCATCTGGAGGACCACTTCGCCCGGCTTGGATGAAGACTTCTCCCGGCTTCGTTGAGGACATCGGCCCGGTTGGGTGAAGACGTCTCCCGGTAAGGTGATCTTCAAGGGGTTAGTGTTAGGTTTTTTTAAGGGGGGATTGGGTGGGTTTTAGAGTAGGGTTGGTTGTTTGGTGGTGGGTTTTAATGTTGGGGGGTGATTTGTACTTTTTTTTTACAGGTAAAAGAGCTGATTACTTTGGGGCAATGCCCCGCAAAAGGCCCTTTTAAGGGCTATTTGTAATTTAGTGTAGGGTAGGGCTTTTTTATTTTGGGGGGGCTTTTTTATTTTTTTAGGGGGATTAGATTAGGTGTAATTAGTTTAAAATTCTTGTAATTTGTTTATTATTTTCTGTAATTTAGTGTTTGTTTTTTTTTGTACTTTAGATCATTTAATTTAATTTATGGAATTAATTTAATTATAGTGTAGTGTTAGGTGTAATTGTAACTTAGGTTAAGTTTTATTTTACAGGTACTGTTGTATTTATTTTAGCTAGGTAGTTATTAAATAGTTAATAAGTATTTAATAACTATTCTTTTTTTTTTTTTTTTTTTTTTTTAATATATTTTTATTGAGGTATTCAGGATAGGCAAACAAGCATCACAAACAAACAGTGAATATTGTAGTACATTATGTGATAACATTCCATGACATATTCATATACAGTGCCTATATAGAAGTAAACCTTCCCTGTAAACTCTAAAGGCCACTCTTGGACCTTATATGGAAAGGCATTATCGAAGATAGGGGAAGGTATAATAGAATAAAGGGACCGCTCTTGGATCCCGTCGCAAGTACCTCAGGTTTTTTACTTTATACAGCTTAAGTAATCGGGTAACTTACTATAAGCATCAAGCTATAATAACATCAAGGGTCTCTGGAGAACAATACTTTGCATTAGAGAAAACAAGTACATTTAGCAAACAGGCTGCACAGACAACATGAACATGAAGGACAGTAACTCAAATAAACTGTTATTATGTACAGAAGGGGGGGGGGAGACACATATAGGCACAAAGAGAAACTAATTCACATATACCCACCCGTCCTAGAGTGGAATATTCCTATTTTTGTCCCCCACCAAAATTACTCAGGCCACTTTTGGACCTTCACTTGCACTGCGTATTAGCTGAGGGGTTTTACAAGTTATAGACCGCTTTTGGGCCTATACATATCAATTGCATAAAATACTCACATACATTTGTACAAGTCGGGCATAACTAACCTATAAAACAGTACCATGCAGGGAACTGAGACCAATACATGGAATTATTCTTAACCCTTATAGAGATCTGGTTTAGAAAAGGGCTTATTAGCACAGATCTTAGAATAATATAAAATTAGGTGACTCCGCAGAGCATTGCTGGTGATCAACTATAACGTGGCTTATGGATACTCACACATGTTTTAATTCAGTTATACTATGGCAGGAAGTTATGTACCAAAAGCCAGGGTTCACCCCAATGCTGATGTGAGGTTTAGACAATGCTGCCCGCAGGCATCTTTATAATTAAAACCCTCTCTAAATACTTTGATACTGCATACAGGGATAGTGCTAGGGCTATAAATTATACTCATACAGGTAATCCAGAGCTATCTAACAATTTATACATACAGCTGTATTATATTCTATTACATATTTAAGCATTTAGGGCTAAGGAGATGGTTATAACACTATTATGGAGAAAGAAAAAAAAAAGAAAGGAAGCAGAGCTATAAAACATGTTCATACAAGTAATCCGGAGCTATCTAGCCCTTAACACATACATCTGCAGTATATTACATTGCACATTAAATTATTTAGGGCAAAGAAGATGATTATAAGGCTGTCGTGGAAAAAACATCACACATTAACAAAATTCGGTGACTAAATCACTAAGCACTATATTTCTCTCTGAGAACTGAATAAGTCACTAGCTAGCATGTTGGAAATGAGCAGGAAGCATACAGGAGATAGCATACTCAGTAATTACCAGTACCATACCCTGTGCACATCTAGTCCAAGTAAGAAGGGTACCCATTGTTAAGAATACAAGTTGAAATCAGCTGAAGGGCATCATAAAAACCTTAAATATAATACGGTAACTTGACTCTAGTAAGTGGTGCTAAAGAATCCACCGGGCTTCACACCAACAGAGACCTAATGCTCCGCAAGCCCAGATCAGCCTTAGTGTCTCTCTTCAGCCCACTCCAGACCTGCGAGCCAGTGAGGAGACGGCACCACTATACTTCACATATCCCACCAAGGCAGAGACTAACGTAGCTAGTCTCCAATGCAAGAGCCCACCAGGGACACAAGATGATCGACTGAGTCCCAGCGTAAGACTGCTCCAAATGCTTCTCTCCAGTAAGCCCATAGTGCGGTGTGGTCTCCTGGGCTCCACTGTGCAAGCCCTCTCCCAGGGCGCCATCATGGAATGGCTATCACCCCAGTGAGCACCGGAAAGCCCCCTCTCTGCAGGTTCATAGAAATATGTCAGCGCATCCAGCAAGGCAGGATTATGATCTTTCAGCAACCTTGGGTAAGATCGGCTCAGAGGCTCCACTGGGATGTGCAGGTAGGGACTGGCCCTAGGGTCTGAAACAACCGGAGGTTGGGACTTGATAACTTGCAAGTCGGTGCACTGTGCTCGAGGAGTTGCTCCGGAGCCCACCTCTGCATGTATTTCTTCTAGGTGAGATTGTAGGCGATCAAATCGAGTACTCATCATGTACTCAAATTCCTCTAGGTGGATCAGTAGGACTGTGTAGAGGTCCGCCATGTTCTTGGCCGTGAGTGGCTACTTTTTTGTTGCCAGACTTTTTGTATGTGTCGATCAGGAGATTGCCCAATTTTGCAAGCAGCGGGCACTTACCGGACTCTGACATCAGGCGCTTCAGGCCAAACAGCTGTTACCGGTAGGACGGTGCTACGGGATCCGTTGGTCAGGTGGGTTGCCAAGTGTACAGCCCCAACTGCAAGATAGGTCCTCCTGGTGTGGAGTAGTCTTGTGCGCCGGTCTTAGGATTAGTTATCTCACTGAGAGTAAGCGTATCCGGCACGGCGATCTCCCACGCTAGATGGGCTGCGGCCTACAACTGGCAACAGTATCGTATCTCAGTCTCAGTTTAGGTATAAAAGTCTATCTGGGTGCTTTTGTGTTCCCCTTGATTCTTGTGCTCAGATTATTTAAAAATCCAGCCTTTGATGTGATTTTAAAACCTTAAAGTCAGCTTTCATTTCAGGAGCTCTAGTTAAACATGTCCATTCTCTTGCTCGTCCAGGCTCCGCCATTTAATAACTATTCTACCTAGTTAAAATGAATACAAACTTGCCTGTAAAATAAAAATAAACCCAAAGCTAGCTAGCTACAATGTAATTATTAGTTATATTGTAGCTATCTTAGGCCTCGCTTCCATTGAGTCGTTAAAAATCTAGCCGTAAGCTACCGAAGCGTCCGACAGCTAAAAGTAATTTAAGGCTGCATTTTAGTACCAGGTTTCCATTGAAAAGATTAGCGTGTTGCGCGCAGTCGCTCTTTTCGTGTAGCTGTAAGTTAACGTTGTGTTAACGCTTCCATCTGACGTCGGATTTCTTGAAAATCAATAAGTTGCTAAGGTAACCCGACCTTACGCTATAGAATTTACGTTTAACGTCCGTGCTTCTTACCTGTGATCGCCTCTCAAGAAAAATAAAGATACACTTATCCATATTTTTAATAATCAAATATTATTTTTTAATATAATTATATTTTCCACTTCATAAATACAAGTACAGGTAGCCCTCAGTTTACTCCGGGGTTAGGTTCCAGAAGGAATGGTTGTAAATCGAAACCGTTGTAAATTGAAACCCAGTTTATAATGTAAGTCAATGGGTGAGGGAGATAGGTTCCAGGCCCCTCTCAAAATTGTCATAAGTAACACCTAATACATTATTTTTAAAGCTTTGAAATGAAGACTTTAAATGCTAAACAGCATTATAAACCTAATAAAATAATCACACAACACAGAATATATAATTAAACTAAGTTAAATGAACAAAAAACATTTGCTAAACATCATTATAAACTTAATAAAATAATCACACAACACAGACTTCACTTGCATTTTTCTGCAAACAGTTCTTTCTATGCATTCCAATCTGGAATGATTTATAGACAGGGAGATCTTGTTCCTTTGAAATCTGCTCGATAGCTCAGGTCTGGTTAAATTGATTAATTTCAGCTTGCTTGGCTTTGCTGCAACACAAGCGGACAGCTCCACCTACTGGCTATTTTAATAAATACACTGCTTCTCAATGCTTTTCAATAGCAGTCACATGACTGGAAAAAAAGGTTGTTATTCTGAAACGGTGTAAATTGAACCGTTGTAAAACGAGGGCCACCTGTAATATGTATTGCTGCCCTAGGCATAGGTCTAGTTTGCATTCTGTAGATATGTTCTTGCATATATTATTATATTTAAATATATACTGATATTTCTATTAGAATATAAGTTTAACTATTCCTATACATGAGACAACAATAAAAATTACTTATAACAATTTATTTCTATATTAAAACACTTGCATTATTTGCAAGTTTTATAATTTCAATAGAAAATAGGTCTCAAAAAACACAATTTTCCTCTTTTACACCTAGTTGAGCTGGGGGTAATATTTCTCAATGTATCGACAGCCTCCAACAATGTATTAACGGTTAGCGCTTTCATTGGAAACCTGTTATAATTTATCGATTAACAGCTTCTATTACTTTCTATGGGACGCGAAGATATTTTCGGCAGCCGAAGTCCGGCTGCCGATATTGAGGTATAATGCGCCATTGGAAACAGTCGTTAAACGATATTGCTTTCGACAGCATATTTAACGGTTTGCGAGTGCACGCAAACTGAATTACAACTCAATGGAAGCGAGGCCCAAGTGTTTATTTTATAGGTAAGTATTTAGTTTTAAATAGGAATAATGTAGTTAATCATAGTTATTTTATTTAGATTTATTTAAATTATATTTAAGTTAGGGGGGGTTAGGGTTAGTGTTAGACTTAGATTTAGGGGTTAATAACTTTAATATAGTGGCTGCGATGTTGGGGGCGGCAGATTAGGGGTTAATAAATGTAGGCAGGTGTTGGCGATGTTAGGGACGGCAGATTAGGGGTTAATAATATTTAACTAGTGTTTGCGAGGCGGGAGTACGGCGGTTTAGGGGTTAATATATTTATTATAGTGGCGGCGATGTTCGGTTCGGCAGATTAGGGGTTAAAATTATAATTTTAGTGTTTGCCATGTGGGGGGGCCTCGGTTTAGGGGTTAATAGGTAGTTTATGGGTATTATTGTACTTTTTAGCACTTTAGTTAAGAGCTTTATGCTACAGTGTTGTAGTGTAAAACTCTTAACTACTGACTTTTAAATGCGGTACCAGTCTTGACAGGAGAGGGTTTACCGCTCACTTTTGGTCAGACTCGTAATACCGGCACTATGCAAGTCCCATTGAAAATATAGGATATGCAATTGACGTAAGTGGATTTGCGATATTTCCAAGTATGGCCAAAAAAGTGAGCGATACATCTGTACCTGCAAGACTCGTAATACCAGCGGGCGTTAAAAAGCAGCGTGGGACCGGCCAACGCTGCTTTTTAAGCCTAACGCAAGACGCTTAATCTAGCCGTCTGTATGGTATCATTCCCCATAATCTGTCAATGTACCTCTCACTATTACAATTAAGTTGTACCATGTGAAAATCACCAACCTACTTTATCTTTTAGCCTCTTTCTGAGACTAGATGGACATCTGGGGTTTTTCAATGCCATCAAACACTATTTTTTATTTTTTTTATTTCCAGACTTTATTTGTTTTGTTTTATGAATGACATCATTGAGGGGAAATGAGGAAATTCAGCTTTTCTCTATATGCAACTCTCGTTTTATATCTAACCTGAGAACAATATACTGTATGTATATATATATATATATATATATATATATATATATATATATATATATATATATATATATATATATATATATATATATATATATATAGCACTCGCCGTTGTAATTGTGAAAAAAAGTTTTATTCTAGTGAACGTTTTCGGGGAGTGACCCCGTCCTCAGACTATTACAAATAATGCAATAGTCTGAGAACGGGGTCACTCCCCGAAAACGTTCACTAGAATAAAACTTTTTTTCACGATTACAACGGCGAGTGCTCTCTTTGGCCTTCTTGTAATCAGTAGTGGATTGATAAAGCCCTGTTAACGGGCGAAACGCGTAGACTGATCTCCAGTTGTTCCCCACAAAGGACTGTTATCTTATCTCTTATCTAGGTACCTAGAAGAGTTTTTTAACCCGCGCGTGATTCACGCTAAGTGCGGGTCTGTGGATTTCATTTCTCACCTTCGGAAACAAACAGCTAAGCACATTGCACTGACAAGCAGTTTCCATACATGCTGACCTGGTTCAGCTCCAGCAAGTGAAAAAAACAACAACATTGGAGGAAATCGCTTATCTGCTATACATCCG
The DNA here is from genome assembly GCF_027579735.1 of Bombina bombina. Classification (NCBI taxonomy): domain Eukaryota; kingdom Metazoa; phylum Chordata; class Amphibia; order Anura; family Bombinatoridae; genus Bombina; species Bombina bombina. The sequence continues at coordinate 1,082,248,828 of NC_069504.1, forward strand.
AAAGTGTGAGTTTTTATAAAAGATCGCTAATCATCTTTACTTCAAGGTGTGTATTCTGACTGTTTGAACTATAACATAGAGAGTCACACAAGGAATAATAATACAATTTTTCTATGTTATAACTGTTTTATGGACAGCAACAAGTCTTCCTCTCTGATCGGCTCATATAATGAACATTGTTTCCAAAGAGCAGCTACTCATTAAATTGTAGCCATCATCAGTGGATGAATAACGCTCATTGAATATAAGTAAATATTTTTACTAACTCTAGCACACATTTTATCTTTTAAAGGTGGCAATTCAATTTATTTTATTTCATATTTTATTAAGGGAGACGTCCCTTTTTTCTCTTGTCCTTTTATCTTTATCTTGTATTATATGATTATATGTTAAGTAAAGTATCTTTATCTTGTATTATATGATTATATGTTAAGTAAAGTGATTTATTTTTCAACCATTGTCTTTAATATTTTAACTAAGTGTGGTGGGATCTTAGCTTCAGCGCCCTCTTATTTTTTCTACTTTTGTAATCAGTAGTGGGACGCCAGAAATACTTGTGCAATGATAAATGTCAACATCATATGCTGTCGGCATTTAGCGATGTCAGGCGGACATGATTCGCTACAGTGAATCATGTCTGCTCTATATTTAATAAATTGGCCCCTTAGTGTCTAATAAGTAATTGAATTGAGTACCAGGCTGGTGAATGTACCTTGGACATTTGATGAAAGCAATATTTGCGCTCCACTGTGCAATTCCAGCGCACAATAATAAAAGATAAAAGAGCGCGCTCCTGTAGGCTCCTATGGGCGCTTCGTTATGATGCTGTTAGAGACGGCATCAGAACTTCAGCGCCAGCGAAAAGGGTAAGTCGCACAGCGAGAACAGCAAATATAAATATATGTATATACACATATTAACACATAAATATATATGTATATAAGCATATACGTATATATTTACTAGGAAAACACATTTCCCATTGACTGCTATGTAAAGGCGCGTTTTTTTTCTAACACCGCACTCCCGCCAACTTTAACCCCAAAATATTGCCTAGTGCAGTAATTTTATAAAAAAATAAAGATAATGCCGTCTTTATTTTTTTAATAAACTACACTAGACAGTATTTTGGGGACATTTGGGGCATATTTATAAAATTAACCAGAGATCTGATCTCTGTTTAATTTTATAAGCACTAATTGCTACTGCTTGTTCATGGAAGTAATAACTAGCCATTTGTAATGGCTGATTAATTATTGCATGTTTCACTTGTAACCTAGCCCATAATAACCTAGCCCATAATATATATATATATATATATATATATACATACACACACACATGCACACTCACACACACACACACACACAAATATATTATTTTTTGTTCCTTCCCCAGTGTAGGAATGTTTAATTTTTACAGACTCCCTATTTACCAGACACATCCTGTCAAAGCTTTGGTAATGGAAAGCGATTATAAAAATCTGAAGTAAACAACACTATTCCCCCTAGAGAGGTACTTGTATTTCGTTAGATCCCATGTACATGTGAACAATTCTATAAAATTTATTTGGAAATAAAAGCACTTATAACACTGTACACAGTACCTTCAAAATAGTGTCTATTGTGTTTATACAGGAAGTAATGGTATCTTGCACTTTTATTTGTCTTGCCTGCCCTGGAGAAATGCCTATTTTTGAAGGGCATTTGAACCCAAAGCAGGGCAAGTCAGAGGAACCGGGTGTGAGGTGTAGGTAAGGGGGTGGGATCACAGGGGAGCTCTTAAAAGACAGTGAGCAGGAAGTAAGCTCATCTTCTATCCGGACCTGACGGTGAGAAGAAGCTTTGCCTCTTTCACCTCATCAAGCCCGGAGAGAACATTAGGGTACTTACCCGCTCACATGTCGGAGTTCCAGGACCTGATCACTGCTGCTGCAGCTGCTGCCAGAGAGAGAAGACCTCAATGACTGCTGGCGCAGCTGCAGGCAGCTGGAGTCCTACCTGGAGGCGGCAGAGATCCGGACCAGACAGCGGGGGCTGAGCCATCCCCCAGGGTCAGGCCTGTGCGGCGGTCGCAACTGCCAGAGCGCCTTAGCCCAGCGGTGGGCCCGAGGAGAGGAAGGTAAGTGGCGTGGTCGTCAGGAGGCGGCAACAGAGGGAGCAGAGGATGGCCAACCGGAAGGAGCGGCCCGCAGAGGAGAAGGCGGCAGGAGCCGTTGGAGGAGGACGACAGTCACATGGGCGGCATGACGAATGGACCGGGAGCCAGTCGGGTGGAGTCCGCAGAGGAGGCAGCAACGGCTGCTCCTGGAGGTAAGCAGCTGGGCTATCGAAGAAGAGGGGTGCTGTGTGGCAGTAGAAGGTGGCACAAAGGGGGCAGAAAAAGGGGGCAAAAGGAGAAAAAAAATTAAAACTTGATGTGGATGGGGGGCCCAAATGAGGCCAGGAAGGGGGGGGGATAACTAAGTGCAGGGGGCCTAAAAAAACGGCTGAAAGTAGGGTTACATGGTCCCGCATGAGGACAAACGGAAAGGGGGTATTGCTGCGGGGGGCTCACATGAGGCCAAGTAGGAAACAGGGTTAGATGGAAGGGAGATGGGGAGATAAGATGGCCGCAGAGACACAGGAAGGGTACAAAAAGGGTGGGCCACACAAGGGGGGGGCCCAAATGAGGCCTAGTAAAAGGGGAAGGCAGTGGGGGAGTCCTACATGAGAAAAGGGGTATAGTGGGAGGGATTCTTAGGCCGAGGTGGATCTTGAGGTGGGGGATAGCTGGGAAGGTAGATGAGGGTGGGGGGAATTGGTTTAGGAGGGGCCCAAAACTGAGCAGGAGATAAAGGGAGGGTGGGGGGGTCAGGTAGTGGGGGGAACACGGGGAGTAGGAAGGGCAGGTTAAGGAGGTTTGAAAGGGCCTTGATACACATCGCTCCCAAGCAGGAATAGAGGGAGGGGGTAGGCAGAATTGGGCAGGGCAGGAATGGGGAGGGGGGCAATATAATTTTGTTTCCCTTTCCCCCCTCCCCCCTCCTCTTGTCGCCCCCTTTTTTCTCCTCTCCCCTCCCACCCCTCTTTTGTTTTCACCTCCCCCCCTCACAGGGTTTCGGGTTTGGGGATTAAGCAGCCTCCGTCACACCTTCCCCCTTCTTTGTCTTCTGTGCTAGTGCCAGCGGCTTCCACCCCAGAGGAAGGTCGGAGGGAGGAGCTTGACAGGACTCGGGAGAGGAACGGGGACTCCCTAGTCATAGAGGATATCCCTAGTGACTTCGATGGTGACTGGTGGCAGGAGGTAGACACGCCGGAGCTGGTTACAGCTGGCCAGGTGGGGGAGCTCGATGCGTTGGCGCAGCTATTGGGGTCTATCTCACCGTTGAGGGGTGTCAGGGAGAGGGGAAGGGGGGATGCAATGCCAGGAGGGTTGAAGAAAGGAACTTCAAGGGATTCAGGAGCAGAGACGGTGCACAGGTCGGCAGCAGGGGCACCAAGAGGTACGAGTTCATTTATTACGCCACAATGGAATGAGAATGAGATGCAGAATGAGTTGTTGAAAGGTTTGAAAGAGTTGATTGCAAGGATGGAGCGACAAGGTTGGAATGAAGGTCAAGGAAGCACGGCGGGTGACTGGGGACCTAGTGGCGCAGACACAAGCATTGTGGGATTAGGGGCGGTGGTGGCTGTAGCCCAGGGGGTGGGTCAGAGTGGGACACCAGTGACGGTGGCAGTGCAGGGGCCCGGAGGGGCATCAGGCGGTGAGGCGGCTGTCGGGGTAGGGGGAGCGAGTGTAGCAACTGGAGCTTCAGGGGTGGTCTCTTTCAGAGTGTCTGATGAAGCCTTGTGTAGGCTGTGCTTATGCTCGATAGGCCCTACGCATTTGGCTGTGGAGATTAAGGAGAAGATATGGAAGAGGGAGTTCCTAGAGTTATTTTCTTTCCTTCCATTGGACCAATTTGTGGAGCTTAGGGAGGACCCAAAAGGGGAACAGGGGAAGAAGGAAGAGGAGGAGCGGAAGAAAATGTATCGGAAGATTCCAAAAACGTTCGCTAATTGGTCCAGGGCATTCTGTATCTTAGCGAGCGTGATGGCTCAGAAGTTCCCTGATCAGGGTTCTGCCCTATTTTGTTACTTTGATGAGGTCTCGTCGGCATACCATACGTATGGGGGGTGACGTGGTGGAGATACGAGGAGCAGTTTCGTCAACGGATAGTCGTCCGCCCAGATATGAGGTGGGATGACAGGGATATGGGGATTTGGCTGGAGATAATGACTCCATTGCGCGGGACCCAGCCCTTTCGGGCGTAGGGGGTGGCATGCACTCAGGTGCAGCCGGGGGCGGGGCAGCAGTGGCCCTCAGGAAGGGTCTATGCTTCCAGTTTAATGATGGACAATGTCGGTTTGGGGCCTCGTGCAAATACAAGCATGGATGTTCGGGATGCGGGGGAGTTCATTCATATGCCAAATGCTTCAAAAATGAAAGGCTGGGGGTAGATCAGGGGAGGTGGGTCTTCAGGGCTCAGACCCCGGTGGACATCAGAAAGATGGTCCCGTGGCTAGAGCAGTACACTAAAGTAAGGGGGAAGCGGGGGGATGCCGAGCTGCTTTTGACAGGTTTTAGCTCGGGTTTCCCCATACCCTTTCAGGAGGTGAAAAGGAGTGGGGGGTCTGGGAATTTGAAGTCGGCCAGGGAATTTCTGGGGGTGGTTCGGGAAAAGTTGGATAAGGAGGTGGCCTTGGAGCACATGGCAGGCCCCTTTTCATCTTGCCCTTTGCCTAACTTGAGGCTGTCCCCTTTGGGGGTGGTGCCAAAGAAGGTCCCGGGCCAGTTTTGCATGATCCACCATCTATCGTACCCGCAGGGCTCTTCGTTAAATGATGGGATCGATCCTAGTCTTGCAGCCGCCCGTTACGTGTCATTTGACGATGCAGTGGCATTGGTCAAGCAGGCGGGGGCCCTTCTGGCAAAGGTTGATGTCGAAGCGGCGTTTCGGCTGCTGCCAGTCCACCTGGCATGCCACCACCTGTTGGGATGTTCTTTCGAAGGAAAGTTTTTTGTGGATTTATGTTTGCCGATGGGTTGTTCCATTACATGCTCCTACTTTGAAACGTTTAGTTCTTTTGTGGAGTGGGTGGTTAAACAGGTTTCGGGATTGGCTTCCGTAGTCCATTATTTGGACGACTTCCTGTTTGTGGGCCATGCTGGCAGCATTGCATGCCAGAGATTGTTGGATGCTTTTGAAGTGGTGGCTAAGGATTTTGGTATTCCGGTGGCAGCTGACAAGTGTGAGGGCCCCTGCATTGCACTGAGTTTCTTAGGAATACGCATTGATTCAGAGAAGATGGAGTGTAGTTTGCCGGAGGACAAGGTGGCTGATTTGTGTGAGGTATTACGGCAAGCTTTGAGGGAGATGCAATCCCTGTTGGGGAAGCTAAATTTTGCTTGCAGGATCATCCCGGTTGGGAGGGTTTTTGTCGGAGGTTATCTTTGGCTACGGTGGGGGTAAGGGAGCCTTTCCACCATGTCCGCTTGATGAAGGTGTTAAAAGAGGATATGGTGATATGGCTGAGGTTCCTTGGGGACTTCAATGGGAGGTCACTAATCCAGAAGGATGGGTGGGACGATCCCAATGTGCACTTGTTTACAGATGCCTCGGGGGATCATGGTTTTGGAGCGTATCTTGGGGGTAAGTGGTGCACGGAGTCTTGGCCGCAGGAGTGGCAGGCAGTAGGACTGACTAACGGCTAGATTTAGAGTTTGGGTGCGTTAGCTACGCGTGCTTTTTTTCCCCCGCACCTTTTAAATACCACTGGTATTTAGAGTTCACAGAATGGCTGGGTTTTCAGTGCGTTAGGCTCCAAAAAGGGAGCGTAGAGCATAATTTAACGCCACTGCAACTCTAGATACCAGCAGTGCTTACGGATGCGGCCAGCTTAAAAAATGTGCTTGTGCACGATTCCCCCATAGAAAACAATGGAGCCATTTGAGCTGAAAAAAAACCTAACACCTGCAAAAAAGCAGCGTTCAGCTCCTAACGCAGCCCCATTGTTTTCTATGGGGAAACACTTCCTACGTCTGCACCTAACACCCTAACATGAACCCCGAGTCTAAACACCCCTAACCTTACACTTATTAAGCCCTAATCTGCTGCCCTCGCTATCGCTGACACCTGCATATTTTTTTAACTACTAATCTGCCGCTCTGTAAACCGCCGCTACCTACATTATCCCTATGTACCCCTAATCTGCTGCCCCTAACACCGCCGACCCCTATATTATATTTATTAACCCCTAATCTGCCCCCTTCAACGTCGCCTCCACCTGCCTACACTTATTAACCCCTAATCTGCCGAGCAGACCGCACCGCTACTATAATAAAGTTATTAACCCCTAATCCGCCTCACTCCCGCCTCAATAACCCTATAATAAATAGTATTAACCCCTAATCTGCCCTCCCTAACATCGCCGACACCTAACTTAAATTATTAACCCCTAATCTGCCGACCGAATCTCGAAGCTACTGTAATAAATGGATTAACCCCTAAAGCTAAGTCTAACCCTAACCCTAACACCCCCCTAAATTAAATATAATTTAAATCTAACGAAATAAATTAACTCTTAATCAGCCAATCAGATTGAGCTCGCATTCTACTGGCTGATCGGAACAGTCCATAGAATGCGAGCTCAATCTGATTGGCTGATTGGATCAGCCAATCAGATTGAACTTGATTCTGATTGGCTGATTCCATCAGCCAATCAGAATTTTCCTACCTTAATTCCGATTGGCTGATAGAATCCTATCAGCCAATCGGAATTCAAGGGATGCCATCTTGGATGACGTCCCTTAAAGGAACCGTCATTCTTCAGTTGGACGTCAGAGGAAGAAGATTGATCCGCGCTGGAGGTCTTCACGATGGAGCCGTTCCTCATCGGATGAAGATAGAAGATGCCGCTTGGATCAAGATGGTTGCCGGTCTGGATCGCCTCTTCTTCCCGGATAGGATGAAGACTTTGGAGCCTATTCTGGACCTCTTCAGCCGCAGGATTATGGATCGCCAGCCCCCGCTTGGGTTGGATGAAGATTTCGGAGCCAGGACCGATCGGTGATACCCGGCGAGGTGAAGATAAGGTAGGAAGATCTTCAGGGGCTTAGTGTTAGGTTTATTTAAGGGGGTTTGGGTTAGATTAGGGGTATGTGGGTGGTGGGTTGTAATGTTGGGGGGGGTATTGTATGTTTTTTTTTACAGGCAAAAGAGCTGAATTCTTTGGGGCATGCCCCACAAAAGGTCCTTTTAAGGGCTGGTAAGGTAAAAGCTTTGAACTTTTTTAATTTAGAATAGGGTAGGGCATTTTTTTATTTTGGGGGGCTTTGTTATTTTATTAGGGGGCTTAGAGTAGGTGTAATTAGTTTAAAATTGTTGTAATATTTTTCTAATGTTTGTAAATATTTTTTTATTTTTTGTAACTTAGTTCTTTTTTATTTTTTGTACTTTAGTTAGTTTATTTAATTGTAGTTATTTGTAGGTATTGTATTTAATTAATGTATTGATAGTGTAGTGTTAGGTTTAATTGTAGGTAATTGGAGGTATTTTATTTAATTTATTTATTGATAGTGTAGTGTTAGGTTTAATTGTAACTTAGGTTAGGATTTATTTTACAGGTAATTTAGTAATTATTTTAACTAGGTAACTATCAAATAGTTATTAGCTATTTAATAGCTATTGTAAATGGTTAAAATAATTACAAAGTTACCTGTTAAATAAATATAAATCCTAAAATAGCTACAATATAATTATAATTTATATTGTAGCTATATTAGGGTTTATTTTACAGGTAAGTATTTAGCTTTAAATAGGAATAATTTATTTAATAATAGTTAATTTATTTCGTTAGATTTAAATTATATTTAAGTTAGGGGGGTGTTAGGGTTAGAATTAGCTTTAGGGGTTAAATTTGTTAGAATAGCGGTGAGCTCCGGTCAGCAGATTAGGGGTTAATGCTTGAAGTTAGGTGTCGGCGATGTTAGGGAGGGCAGATTAGGGGTTAATACTATTTATTATAGGGTTATTGAGGCGGGAGTGAGGCGGATTAGGGGTTAATAACTTTATTATAATAGCGGCATGGTCCGGTCGGCAGATTAGGGGTTAATAAGTGTAGGCAGGTGGAGGCGACGTTGTGGGGGGCAGATTAGGGGTTAATAAATATAAAATGGGGTCGGCGGTGTTAGGGGCAGCAGATTAGGGGTACATAGGGATAACGTAGTTGGCGGCAGTGTACGGAGCGGAAGATTAGGGGTTAAAAAATTTAAATATAGTGGCGGCGATGTGGGGGGACCTCAGTTTAGGGGTACATAGGTAGTTTATGGGTGTTAATGTACTTTAGAGCACAGTAGTTAAGAGCTTTATAAACCGGCGTTAGCCCAGAAAGCTCTTAACTACTGACTTTTTTCTGCGGCTTGAGTTTTGTCGTTAGATTTCTAACGCTCACTTCAGCCACGACTCTAAATACCAGCGTTAGAAAGATCCCATTGAAAAGATAGGATACGCAATTGATGTAAGGGGATCTGCGGTATGGAAAAGTCGCGGCTGTAAAGTGAGCGTTAGACCCTTTAATGACTGGCTCCAAATACCAGAGGGCGGTAAAAACCAGCGTTAGGAGCCTCTAACGCTGGTTTTGACGGCTACCGCCCAACTCTAAATCTAGGCCTAAGAATTTGGTGTTCTTAGAATTGTTCCCTTTACTGGTGGCCTTGATCGTTTGGACGGGGTTCCTGCGGGACAGTTGAGTTATGTTTCATTCAGATAACATGGGGGTGGTATCGGCGGTTAATTCCTTGTCGGCATCCTCCCCCCCGTTGGTGGTGCTCCTCCGTTTGTTTGTGTTGGAGTGCCTGAGATGTAATGTGCTGTTCAGGGCTGTGCATGTGCCTGGTAAGGCCAATGGGATAGCTGACTCTCTTTCACGTTTCCAGTGGGACAGGTTCCGGGAGCTGACTCCATTGGCAGAGGAGGAAGGGACTCAGTGCTCAGGGGACTTATGGAAGGTGGACTTCGGGGCTTGTTGATGATGGTGCGAGGGGCCTTGGCTATGTCCACATGGAAGGCTTACTCACAGTTATGGAAAGAATGGTGTGGGGTGCTAAAAGGGGCAGGGGGGGCCCTTACGGCCCGGAGCTGGTTGACAGTACTATTGTCATGGATGGGAGAGTGGGGAAGACAAAGGGTGTCGAGGGCCATGGTAAGAAGGAGACTGGCGACAATCGCCTTTTTATGCCAATGTTTGGGTTGGGAAGATGTGTCAAAATTGTTTGTGGTGAGGATGGCAGCAAAAGGCTTGTGCAAGGGAGGAAGGGTGCTGGACTCGAGGAGGCCAGTCATTTTTGCATTAATACAGAGGGTAGTAGGAGCCCTGGCTGCTGTATGCTCGGATGATTATGAAGTGGTGCTTTTCCGGGCCGCATATGTGTTAGCCTTTTTTGCCGCCTTTAGGGTGTCGGAAGTGGTGGGAGCGTCTAAGAGAGACGGGGGAGGTATTCAGTGAAGTGACGTGTGGTTCCAAGGTCGGGACCTTTTCATATGGCTGCGTCGGTCTAAGACTGATCAGGGTGGGCTGGGGAGAGCTATTACCCTTAGGGCAATAGGGGGGGCATGTTGCCCAGGTGGTGGCAGCATTCCTGAGGGTGCGATCAAAGGGAGACGGCCCGTTGCTTGTTCATTAGAACAGGGAAACATTATCGCATTTCCAGTTTATTTCAGTTTTCCGGAAGGTACTGGGTGTCCTGGGGCTCCCGCAGCTTGACTTTGGGTCCCACTCTTTCCGTATTGGGGCTGCAACGGAGGCGAGAATGCTGGGTATGTCGGACGCAAGGATTAGAAGGATTGGGAGGTGGGCTTCTAACAGTTTTAGATCTTATGTTCGAGGTGAATTGATAATGTAGTGTTTCCTTTATACTCATAGGGATAGATGTCACGGAATGTTGGATTATCGGCCATTCCTACATATACTGGGCGAGGAAGGCAGCGATGACGAGAGATGGGGGAGGCAGCTGGGCTTCGATGGGGAGACAGTGTGAATACGGTGGTTTGGGTTTCGGGGGTTGAGGTGGGACCAGGTGATTGTTAGGTGGTAGAGTTTGCTAGGTTGTTTAGCTCCCCGGGACTGTTGGTGATCCACGCAGGGGGGAATGATTTGGGCTTCATCTCTCAAAAAGATTTATTAAACGGGATTAAAAGAGATTTGCTCCGTTTATGGGAATTGTTCCCCGGGCTAAGAATAGTATGGTCCGAGATAGAACCTCGGTTGAATTGGCATGCAGCCTGGGATGTGTGAAGGCTGGAGATTTCCAGGAGAAAGGTCAATAGAATTTTGAGTAAGTTTGTAGAACGGAATGGGGGGGTGTCCATACAACATGTAGAATATGAAGGAGGATCAGGGGAATGCTTCTTTTTGAGAGATGGAGTCCACCTAAATGAATTGGGGCTCCACTTGTTAAATTTCAATTTGAGGGAAGGGGTGGAAAAGGCCTTGGGTGGTGGCGGGGTCCGGCTATAAGCCGTCCTGGTGGCGTGGGGGCTTGCCTTTGGTGGTTTGTGAGGTCTGCTATGGTACCTCCTGCCATGCAGGAGAGGTCTATTGCAGTTCCAGAGGGGACCTGTGTAACGGAGATACAATGGGTTACATGGCAAGCCCCGTGGGGGTTCTTAAAAGTTAATTTTATTATTGGGGATATTTATCTGTTTTACTTATATGCTAAGTTATGTTGTTAATAAAACAAGCTGCGGCCTTTTTACCCCAACAAATGGTGTGTGTGTGAATTCTTGGGAATAATGTAGTCCCTAAGTAGGGGGTCATGCCTGCCCTGGAGAAATGCCAATTTTAGAAGGGCATTTGAGCCCAGAGCAGGGCAAGTGAGAGGAACCGGGTGTGAGGTGTAGGTAAGGGGGTGGGATCACAGGGGGGCTCTTAAAAGACAGTGAGCAGGAAGTAAGCTCATCTTCTATCCGGACCTGACGGTGAGAAGAAGCTCCCTCCCTCCCTGGAATTACGGCAGTGGAGATGTGCATTCATGTCACAGCTTGGCGGGGGGGCTTGCCTTCGGTGGTTTGTGAAGTCTGCTGGGGTACCTCCTGCCATGCAGGAGAGGTCTATTACAGTTCCGGAGAGGACCTGTGGAACGGAGATACAATGGGTTACATGGTATTGGCAAGCCCCGTGGGGGTTCTTAAAAGTTAATTTTATTATTGGGGATATTTATCTGTTTTACTTATATGTTAAGTTATGTTGTTAATAAAACAAGCTGCTGCCTTTTTACCCCAACAAATGGTGTGTGTGTGAATTCTTGGGAATAACGTAGTCCCTAAGTAGGGGGTCAAAAGTTCATAAATGATCACTTTGCTTGTTAGAAGCCTAAATAATTATTTAATATCTACATTTTCAGATTTTTGTGCATACTGTTTTGTTTTTGCTGAAAATTTTTAATTTGTTTGTAAGACAAATTTCTCATTAAAAATAAAATATATCAAAAAAGAATCTGCTGAACTTTGCAGCTTATAAGAATGTTTATATGACAATATTTTATAGTACAGTAGCCAGTGCTCTGAGATATACATTATGGTCTCTGGCTGTGTTTGACAGGCAACATAAGACAATAAGGAAAGCAAGAAGGACTATCAGGCAATGGGAACACAGTAGCTTGCTTTGTTCGTATTTTCTCCTGTTCACCAAAACCTCAGGACACTCAGAAATAGAAAAAGGCAGTCATTGAGATAAGGACCTTCCCCTGTTCAATGTAATATTATTAAACGGACATAGAAAATAAAAGTTTCATGATTTAGATAGAGAATGTACTTTTAAAAACTTTTGAATTCACTTCTGTTATCAAATTTACATAATTTTCTTTATATCCTTTGTTAAAAAGCATACCTATCTAGGCTCAGGAGCAGAAATACAGTATTTGGAGCTAGTTGCTGATTGGTGGCTACACACATGCCTTTTGTCATTGTCTCACCCAGTGTGTTGAGGGGCTGCCCTGGAGCTGAATTTAACTGTGTGTTTGATAAGCTTGTTGAATGTTGGTCTGTGACTGTATTTTTAAATGGATTGGGATGATCTTGAATTTGCAGTACCTGTGAAAAACCATTTAATGGGACAGTCTACACCAGAATTTTTATTGTTTAAAAAGATAGATAAACCCTTTATTACCCATTCCCTAGTTTTGCACAACCAACACAGTTATATAAATACACTTTTTACCTCTGTGATTACCTTGTATCTAATCCTCTGCAAACTGCCCCCTTATTTCAGTTCTTTTGACAGACAGCACAGTGTTATCTATATGACACACATGAACTAACACCCTCTAGTGGTGAAAAACTGTCAAAATGCCCTGAGAGAAGAGGCGGCCTTTAAGGGCTTAGAAATTAGCATATGAACCTCCTAGGTTTAGCTTTCAACTAAGAATACCAAGAGAACAAAGCAAAATTGGTGATAAAAGTACATTTGAAAATTATTTAAAATTACATTCTCTATCTGAATGATGAAAGTTTATTTTAGACTAGACTGTCCCTTTCAGACATTTGAAACATCTCTAATGGATGGGAAAAGGGGCCATTGTTTCTTTTGTTTTTTTCTTTTTAAAAAATGATCTTGTGCTTTCAAGAGTCGTCTATGTTTATGATCTGTGATAAAATCTTCGAAGGTGTTTGGAAATTTGAAGTAGTTAGTTTAAGCTGCCTTTCTAAGTGCCGCTCACTGCTAAAATATTTATTTGTTCTTTTTCTATTTAAAAAAATGTCTCTGAAGAGATTCTCTGGATCTGCAAGTCGACAAAAAATAAACAACTTTTATATTTGTTTGCATTTACACATACGGGGGCCGAATTATCAAGCTCTGAATGGAACTTGATGCCCCTGTTTCCGCATGAGCCTTCAGGCTCGCTGGAACAGTAGTTATGAAGCAGCGGCCAATCTGCAGTGGGCAGCATTACACAAGCAGTTCTGGTGAACTGCTTGTGCAATGTTAAATGCTGACAGCGTATCATGTCGGACAGACATGATAAATCAGCCACATGCTGTTAAGTAAGTACACCTAGCTTAGGCACAAACTACAGAATATTGCAAAGAAATTCTTCTGTAACGGCTTTTTTTTTTACTAATTTTGGCAATCTAATGAACTGGAATGTCTTTTTTTTTTATTAATAGGAGCAGCATAATAAGTTGAAATGTCTTTTTTTAATAAGAGCAGTCTAATCAGTTGAAATTTCTTCTTTTTTTTTACGAATAGGTGTAGTCTAATCAGTTGGAATGTTTTTATTTTTTTACTAATAGGAGGAGTCTAATTAGTAGAATGTCTATTTTACTAATAGGAGCAGTCTAATCAGTTGGTATGTCTTTTTTTACTAATAGGAGCAGTCTGGACTGTCTTTTTGTTTTACTAATAGGAGCAGTCTAATCAGTTTAATGTCTTTTTTTACAAATAGGAGCAGTCTAATCAGTTGAAATGTCTTTTTTTTCTAATAGGAGCAGTCTGGACTGTCTTTTTGTTTTACTAATAGGAGCAGTCTAATCAGTTTAATGTCTTTTTTTACAAATAGGAGCAGTCTAATCAGTTGAAATGTCTTTTTTTTACTAATAGGAGCAGTCTAATCAATCAGTTGGAATATCTTTTTTTATTAATAGGTCTAATCAATGTCTTTTTTTACTAATAAGATCAGTCTAATCAGTCGGATATATAAATACATAAATACATATGTACATATATTTAGACATATATATATATATATATATATATATATATATATATATATATATATATATACACACACATACATATACATCTCTAGACATGTATATGTATATACCTCTATGTTAAAGTCCTTTGAAGCCTTTTTTTTCTAACACCTGAGTTATTATGAGTGTAACTGTACTTTTTTTTATTTTTGATGTGTTTTGTGCAACTTTTTAGTTTTGTGAAACAGTTAAATAGAGCTCTGAGGACGCGCTAACCCAATGCGTGTTAACTTCAATTGTTCTCAAGCGATCACGTTTACTTTCAACTTGTAATATGAGCGAAAAACCCAACTATTGCAAACATCTGCGATAAATCCTTGTCACTTGCTTATAACTGTTAGTGCTCCACTCATAATCTGACCCTTAATTGGGTACTGTTACAATACGTCTAAAACCATGTAGCTCAATTTATTTTACTTATCGTTGTTATTTAATTCAAACTGTTTTAATAAAAATATTTAATGTGAAAAAATATATAAATAGAGGAATGCATCTAGAATTGGAAGGATCTCCAGAATTTGTCCATTTGTTTAATTGCAATTGAGGAAGCTTTATAATTAGAAACATAGGGGGTGAACGTGTTATGAGTACAAAAGGTTGAATTTGTATATTCCATTCTTCTGCCCAAAACGCATATTTCTCCAACATAGGTGTGTCCGGTCCACGGCGTCATCCTTACTTGTGGGATATTCTCTTCCCCAACAGGAAATGGCAAAGAGCCCAGCAAAGCTGGTCACATGATCCCTCCTAGGCTCCGCCTACCCCAGTCATTCTCTTTGCCGTTGCACCGGCAACATCTCCACGGAGATGGTTAAGAGTTTTTTGGTGTTTAAATGTAGTTTTTATCCTTCAATCAAGTGTTTGTTATTTTAAAATAGTGCTGGTATGTACTATTTACTCTGAAACAGAAAAGAGATGAAGATTTCTGTTTGTAAGAGGAAGATGATTTTAGCAAACGTTACTAAAATCGATTGCTGTTTCCACACAGGACTGTTGAGATGAAGTAACTTCAGTTGGGGGAAACAGTTGGCAGACTTTTCTGCTTGAGGTATGACTGGCCACATTTCTAACAAAACTATGTAATGCTGGAAGGCTGTCATTTCCCCTATGGGGACCGGTAAGCCATTTTCTTAGATTAAGTAAAAGAATAAAGGGCTTTATAAGGGCTTAAAAAACTGGTAGACATTTTTCTGGGCTAAAACGATTACTTTGCTAAGTATATTTGGCAGATTATAACTCTTAATAGTTATTATAATCTTGGGGATTGTTGTAAAAAAAACGGCAGGCACTGTATTGGACACCTTTTTCAGATGGGGGCCTTTTCTAGTCATAGGCAGAGCCTCATTTTCGCGCCACTAATGCGCAGTTGTTTTTGGAGAGCAGGGCATGCAGATGCATGTGTGAGGAGCTAAGAACCACTGAAAAAGCTTACAGAAGGCGTCATTTGGTATCGTATTCCCCTCTGGGCTTGGTTGGGTCTCAGCAAAGCAGATACCTGGGACTGTATAGGGGTTAAATGTAAAAACGGCTCCGGTTCCGTTATTTTAAGGGTTAAAGCTTTCAAATTTGGTGTGCAATACTTTTAAGGCTTTAAGACTCTGTGGTGAAATTTTGGTGAATTTTGAACAATTCCTTCATACTTTTTCACATATTCAGTAATAAAGTGTGTTCAGTTTAAAATTTAAAGTGACAGTAACGGTTTTATTTTAAAACGTTTTTTGTGCTTTGTTGACAAGTTTAAGCCTGTTTAACATGTCTGAATCATCAGATAAGCGATGTTCTATATGTATGAAAGCCAAGGTTTCTCCCCATTTAAATATATGTGATGATTGTGCCATAGTGTCCAAACAAAGTAGGGACAATGATGCCACAGATAATGATATTGCCCAAGATGATTCCTCAAATGAGGGGAGTAAGCATGATACTGCATCATCCCCTTCTGTGTCTACACCAGTTTTGCCCACACAAGAGGCCCCTAGTACATCTAGTGCGCCAATACTTATTACCATGCAACAATTAACGGCTGTAATGGATAATTCTATTGCAAACATTTTATCCAAAATGCCTACTTATCAGAGAAAGCGCGATTGCTCTGTTTTAAACACTGAAGAGCAAGAGGACGCTGATGATAACTGTTCTGACATACCCTCACACCAATCTGAAGCCAGGAGGGAGGTTTTGTCTGAGGGAGAAATTTCAGATTCAGGAAAAATTTCTCAACAAGCTGAACCTGATGTTGTAACATTTAAATTTAAATTAGAACATCTCCGCGCACTGCTTAAGGAGGTATTATCTACTCTGGATGATTGTGACAATTTGGTCATTCCAGAGAAATTATGTAAGATGGACAAGTTCTTAGAGGTTCCGGTGCCCCCCGATGCGTTTCCTATACCCAAGCGGGTGGCGGACATAGTAAATAAGGAGTGGGAAAGGCCCGGCATACCTTTTGTTCCTCCCCCTATATTTAAGAAATTATTTCCTATAGTCGACCCCAGAAAGGACTTATGGCAGACAGTCCCCAAGGTCGAGGGGGCGGTTTCTACTCTAAACAAACGCACTACTATTCCTATCGAAGATAGTTGTGCTTTCAAAGATCCTATGGATAAAAAATTAGAGGGTTTGCTTAACCCCTTAATGACCGAGGACGTGCAGGGTACGTCCTCAAAAAAAAGGCAGTTAACGCCTGAGGACGTACCCTGCACGTCCTCGGTGTGGAAAGCAGCTGGAAGCGATCCTGCTCGCTTCCAGCTGCTTTCCGGTTATTGCAGTGATGCCTCGATATGGAGGCATCCTGCAATAACCATACATGGCCATCCGATGCAGAGAGAGCCACTCTGTGGCCCTCTCTGCACCGGACATCGATGGCCGGTATCGTTGGTGGGTGGGAGCCGAATTGGGAGGCGGGTGGGCGGCCATCGGTGTTGCGCGTGACGTCACGGGGGGCGGGATCGGGACCGTCGGGGGCGCGCACGGGCGCGCGCGCGTGCACGGAGGGTGGCGGGCGGGCGCGTGCACGGGGCGGGAGCGGGTGGGAACGGCTACACTACGGAAAATCTTTTCATAAAATCTGCCTAATCTTGTTTGTGCAAAAGCACAAAAAGCTATCGTGGAGGGGTGGGGGGGTTGGTTTGTGTGTGGGGAAGCTAAACTTTCAATAAATGAAAAAAACAAACCATTTTTTTTTCTAAACTGGGTACTGGCAGACAGCTGCCAGTACCCAAGATGGCGCCCATTAAGTTAGAGTGGGAGGGGATAGAGCTGTTTGGGGGGGGGATCAGTGAGGTTGGGGGCTAAGGGGGGATAGTACACAGCAGCATATGTAAATATGCTTAAAAAATCATTAAAAAAAATATATATAGCTTTTATTTTAGTACTGGCAGACTTTCTGCCAGTACTTAAGATGGCGGGGACAATTGTGGGGTGGGGGAGGGAAGAGAGCTGTTTGGGAGGGATCAGGGGGTCTGATGTTTCAGGTGGGAGGCTGAGCTCTACACTAAATCTAATATTAACCCTGCAAGCTCCCTACAAGCTACCTAATTAACCCCTTCACTGCTAGCCATAATACACGTGTGATGCGCAGCGGCATTTAGCGGCCTTCTAAATACCAAAAAGCAACGCCAAAGCCATATATGTCTGCTATTTCTGAACAAAGGGGATCCCAGAGAAGCATTTACAACCATTTGTGCCATAACTGCACAAGCTGTTTGTAAATGATTTCAGTGAGAAACCTAAAATTGTGAAAAATTTTACGTTTTTTTTAATTTGATCGCATTTGGCGGTGGAATGGTGGCATGAAATATACCAAAATGGGCCTAGATCAATACTTGGGGTTGTCTACTACACTACACTAAAGCTAAAATTAACCCTACAAGCTCCCTACATGCTCCCTAATTAACCCCTTCACTGCTGGGCATAATACACGTGTGGTGCGCAGTGGCATTTAGTGGCATTCTAATTACCAAAAAGCAACACCAAAGCCATATAAGTCTGCTATTTCTGAACAAAGGGGATCACAGAGAAGAATTTACAACCATTTGTGCCATAATTGCACAAACTATTTGTAAATAATTTCAGTGCGAAACCTAAAGTTTGTGAAAAAAATTGTGAAAAAGTGAACGTTTTTTTCTATTTGATCGCATTTGGCGGTGAAATGGTGGCATGAAATATACCAAAATTGGCCTAGATCAATACTTTGGATTGTCTACTAAAAAAAAATATATACATGTCAATGGATATTCAGGGATTCCTGAAAGATATTAATGTTCTAATGTAACTAGCGCTAATTTTGAAAAAAAAGTGGTTTGCAAATAGCAAAGTGCTACTTGTATTTATGGCCCTATAACTTACAAAAAAAGCAAAGAAGATGTAAACATTGGGTATTTCTAAACTCAGGACAAAATTTAGAAACTATTTAGCATAGGTGTTTTTTGGTGGTTGTAGATGTGTAACAGATTTTGGGGGTCAAAGTTAGAAAAAGTGTTTTTTTTTTCAATTTTTCCTCATATTTTATAATTTTTTTATAGTAAATTATAAGATATGATGAAAATAATGGTATCTTTAGAAAGTCCATTTAATGGCGAGAAAAACGGTATATAATATGTGTGGGTACAGTAAATGAGTAAGAGGAAAATTACAGCTAAACACAAACACCGCAAAAATGTAAAAATAGCCTTGGTCCCAAACGGACAGAAAATGGAAAAGTGCTGCGGTCATTAAGGGGTTAAAAAGATGTTTGTTCAGCAAGGTTACCTTCTACAACCAATTTCATGCATTGTTCCTGTCACTACGGCAGCGTGTTTCTGGTTCGAAGAACTAGAAAAGTCGCTCACTAAAGAATCTTCGTATGAGGAGGTTATGGACAGAGTTCAAGCACTTAAATTGGCTAACTCTTTTATTTTAGATGCCGCTTTGCAATTAGCTAGATTAGCGGCGAAAAATTCAGGGTTTGCTATCGTGGCGCGCAGAGCGCTTTGGCTAAAGTCTTGGTCAGCGGATGTGTCTTCCAAGACAAAATTGCTTAACATTCCTTTCAAGGGTAAAACACTGTTTGGTCCTGATTTGAAAGAGATTATTTCAGACATCACCGGGGGAAAGGGCCACGCCCTTCCTCAGGATAGGTCCTTTAAGGCTAAAAATAAGCCTAATTTTCGTCCCTTTCACAGAAACGGACCAGCCTCTAATTCTACATCCTCTAAGCAAGAGGGTAATACTTCTCAACCCAAACCAGCCTGGAGACCGATGCAAGGCTGGAACAAGGGTAAGCAGGCCAAGAAGCCTGCCACTGCTACAAAACAGCATGAAGGGATGGCCCCCGATCCGGGACCGGATCTGGTGGGGGGCAGACTTTCTCTCTTTGCTCAGGCCTGGGCAAGAGATGTTCAGGATCCTTGGGCACTAGAAATAGTTTCTCAGGGTTATCTCCTGGAATTCAAGGAACTACCCCCAAGGGGAAGGTTCCACAGGTCTCAATTATCTTCAAACCAAATAAAAAGACAGGCATTCTTACATTGTGTAGAAGACCTGTTAAAGATGGGAGTAATTCATCCAGTTCCAATAAGAGAACAAGGGATGGGGTTTTACTCCAACCTGTTCATAGTTCCCAAAAAAGAGGGAACATTCAGACCAATTTTAGATCTCAAGATCCTAAACAAATTTCTCAGGGTTCCATCGTTCAAAATGGAAACCATTCGAACGATCCTTCCTACCATCCAGGAAGGTCAATTTATGACCACGGTGGACTTAAAGGATGCGTACCTACATATTCCTATCCACAAGGAACATCATCAGTTCCTAAGGTTCGCTTTTCTGGACAAGCATTACCAGTTTGTGGCACTTCCATTCGGATTAGCCACTGCTCCGAGAATTTTCACAAAGGTACTAGGGTCCCTTCTAGCGGTTCTAAGACCAAGGGGCATTGCAGTAGTACCTTACCTGGACGACATCCTGATTCAAGCGTCGTCTCTGTCAAAAGCAAAGGCTCATACGGACATCGTCCTAGCCTTTCTCAGATCTCACGGATGGAAAGTGAACAAAGAAAAAAGTTCTCTGTCCCCGTCAACAAGAGTTCCCTTCTTGGGAACAATAATAGATTCCTTAGAAATGAGGATTTTTCTGACAGAGGTCAGAAAATCAAAACTTCTAAGTTCTTGTCAAGTACTTCATTCTGTTCTTCGTCCTTCCATAGCGCAGTGCATGGAAGTAATAGGATTGATGGTTGCAGCAATGGACATAGTTCCTTTTGCACAAATTCATCTAAGACCATTACAACTGTGCATGCTCAGACAGTGGAATGGGGATTATACAGACTTGTCTCCGACGATTCAAGTAGATCAAAAGACCAGAGATTCACTCCGTTGGTGGCTGTTCCTGGACAACCTGTCACAGGGAATGAGCTTCCGCAGACCAGAGTGGGTCATTGTCACGACCAACGCCAGTCTGGTGGGCTGGGGCGCGGTCTGGGAACTCCTGAAAGCTCAGGGTCTATGGTCTCGGGAAGAATCTCTTCTCCCGATAAACATTCTGGAACTGAGAGCGATATTCAATGCTCTCAAAGCTTGGCCTCAACTAGCAAAGACCAAATTCATAAGGTTTCAATCAGACAACATGACGACTGTTGCATATATCAACCATCAGGGGGGAACAAGGAGTTCCCTGGCGATGGAGGAAGTGACCAAGATAATTCAATGGGCGGAGGATCACTCCTGCCACTTGTCTGCAATCCACATCCCAGGAGTGGAAAATTGGGAAGCGGATTTTCTGAGTCGTCAGACATTCCATCCGGGGGAGTGGGAACTCCATCCGGAAATCTTTGCCCAAATAACTCAATTATGGGGCATTCCAGACATGGATCTGATGGCCTCTCGTCAGAACTTCAAGGTTCCTTGCTACGGGTCCAGATCCAGGGATCCCAAGGCGACTCTAGTAGATGCACTAGTAGCACCTTGGACCTTCAACCTAGCTTATGTATTCCCAACGTTTCCTCTCATTCCCAGGCTGGTAGCCAGGATCAATCAGGAGAGGGCTTCGGTGATCTTGATAGCTCCTGCGTGGCCACGCAGGACTTGGTATGCAGACCTGGTGAATATGTCATCGGCTCCACCATGGAAGCTACCTTTGAGACAGGACCTTCTTGTTCAAGGTCCATTCGAACATCCGAATCTGGTTTCCCTCCAACTGACTGCTTGGAAATTGAATGCTTGATTTTATCAAAGCGTGGGTTTTCAGATTCTGTAATAGATACTCTGATTCAGGCTAGAAAGCCTGTAACTAGAAAAATTTACCATAAAATATGGAAAAAATATATCTGTTGGTGTGAATCTAAAGGAACAAGATAAAAATTCCTAAGATTCTATCCTTTCTACAAGAAGGTTTAGAGAAAGGATTATCTGCAAGTTCTCTGAAGGGACAGATCTCTGCTTTATCTGTTTTACTTCACAAAAGGCTGGCAGCTGTGCCAGACGTTCAAGCGTTTGTTCAGGCTCTGGTTAGAATCAAGCCTGTTTACAGACCTTTGACTCCTCCCTGGAGTCTTAGTCTAGTTCTTTCAGTTCTTCAAGGGGTTCCGTTTGAACCCTTACATTCCGTAGATATTAAGTTATTATCTTGGAAAGTTTTGTTTTTGGTTGCAATTTCTTCTGCTAGAAGAGTTTCTGAGTTATCTGCTCTGCAGTGTTCTCTGCCCTATCTGGTGTTCCATGCAGATAAGGTGGTTTTGCGTACTAAGCCTGGTTTTCTTCCGAAAGTTGTTTCCAACAAAAATATTAACCAGGAGATAGTTGTACCTTCTTTGTGTCCGAATCCAGTTTCAAAGAAGGAACGTTTGTTACACAATTTGGACGTAGTCCGTGCTCTAAAATTCTATTTAGAGGCCACTAAAGATTTCAGACAAACATCTTCTTTGTTTGTTGTTTATTCTGGTAAAAGGAGAGGTCAAAAAGCAACTTCTACCTCTCTTTCTTTTTGGCTTAAAAGCATTATCCGATTGGCTTATGAGACTGCCGGACGGCAGCCTCCTGAAAGAATCACAGCTCACTCCACTAGGGCTGTGGCTTCCACATGGGCCTTCAAGAATGAGGCTTCTGTTGACCAGATATGTAAGGCAGCGACTTGGTCTTCACTGCACACTTTTGCCAAATTTTACAAATTTGATACTTTTGCTTCTTCTGAGGCTATTTTTGGGAGAAAGGTTTTGCAAGCCGTGGTGCCTTCCATTTAGGTGACCTGATTTGCTCCCTCCCTTCATCCGTGTCCTAAAGCTTTGGTATTGGTTCCCACAAGTAAGGATGACGCCGTGGACCAGACACACCTATGTTGGAGAAAACAGAATTTATGCTTACCTGATAAATTACTTTCTCCAACGGTGTGTCCGGTCCACGGCCCGCCCTGGTTTTTTTAATCAGGTCTGATGAATTATTTTCTTTAACTACAGTCACCACGGTATCATATGGTTTCTCCTATGCATATTTCCTCCTGTACGTCGGTCGAATGACTAGGGTAGGCGGAGCCTAGGAGGGATCATGTGACCAGCTTTGCTGGGCTCTTTGCCATTTCCTGTTGGGGAAGAGAATATCCCACAAGTAAGGATGACGCCGTGGACCGGACACACCGTTGGAGAAAGTAATTTATCAGGTAAGCATAAATTCTGTTTTCTCAATTTTCCATCATTTTTGAGTTCCTGAGTTATTGGCCCAGATTCATAAAAACTTGTTTGCTAAACTAATATTGTACTAAAAATCTTGCTGCAACACAGCCAATTGAAATGAAGACTCAAATAAATTTGTAACCCTTAGATTAGAAAGTGTCAAGATCAGCTCCATTAAAAGCAAAGTAATGTAGAGGCTGTTAACTTCCTACAACATAGAACTACTTCCACTGAAGAGGATATATTGCACAAAAAATGTAATAAATTAATATATAACAAAGCAAACTAATATAAAATAGCTCAAAACAATACCCTTTATAAAACTGTCCATGATAACATATGCATGAAATAAAACTAATAAAAGCTCAAAAAAATAAAAATAAAAATACCGGTATATTTTTTTTAAAAAGGACATCATTGTTAACTTTAAGATGGTGAGACACTACAGAGACTAGCGGCTAGATTTAGAGTTTGGCGTTAGCCGTCAAAACCAGCGTTAGAGGCTCCTAACGCTGTTTTGGGCTACCGCTGGTATTTAGAGTCGTGTAGGTAAGGGTCTAACGCTCACTTTCCAGCCGCGACTTTTCCATACCGCAGATCCCCCTACGCCATTTGCGTATCCTATCTTTTCAATGGGATCTTTCTAACGCCGGTATTTAGAGTCTTGGCTGAAGTGAGTGTTAGAAATCTAACGACAAGACTCCAGCCGCAGAAAAAAGTCAGTAGTTAAGAGCTTTCTGGGCTAACGCCGGTTCATAAAGCTCTTAACTACTGTGCTCTAAAGTACACTAACACCCATAAACTACCTATGTACCCCTAAACCGAGGTCCCCCCACATCGCCGCCACTCGATTAAATTTTTTTAACCCCTAATCTGCCGACCGCTCACCGCCGCCACCTACGTTATACTTATGTACCCCTAATCTGCTGCCCCTAACACCGCCGACCCCTATATTATATTTATTAACCCCTAATTTGCCCCCCACAACGTCGCCGCCAGCTACCTACAATAATTAACCCCTAATCTGCCGACCGCACCTCACCGCTACTATAATAAAGTTATTAACCCCTAATCCGCCTCACTCCCGCCTCAATAACCCTATAATAAATAGTATTAACCCCTAATCTGCCCTCCCTAATATCGCAGACACCTAACTTCAATTATTAACCCCTAATCTGCCGACCGGATCTCGCCGCTATTCTAATAAATGGATTAACCCCTAAAGCTAAGTCTAACCCTAACACTAACACCCCCCTAAGTTAAATATAATTTAAATCTAACAAAATAAATTAACTCTTATTAAATAAATTATTCCTATTTAAAGCTAAATACTTACCTGTAAAATAAACCCTAATATAGCTACAATATAACGAATAATTATATTGTAGCTATTTTAGGATTAATATTTATTTTACAGGCAACTTTGTATTTATTTTAACCAGGTACAATAGCTATTAAATAGTTAAGAACTATTTAATAGCTAAAATAGTTAAAATAATTACAAAATTACCTGTAAAATAAATCCTAACCTAAATTACAATTAAACCTAAAACTACACTATCAATAAATTAATTAAATACAATACCTACAAATAACTACAATTAAATAAACTAACTAAAGTGCAAAAAATAAAAAAGAACTAAGTTACAAAAAATAAAAAAATATTTACAAACATTAGAAAAATATTACAACAATTTTTAACTAATTACACCTACTCTAAGCCCCCTAATAAAATAACAAAGACCCCCAAAATAAAAAAATGCCCTACCCTATTCTAAATTAAAAAAGTTCAAAGCTCTTTTACCTTACCAGCCCTGAAAAGGGCCATTTGCAGGGCATGCCCCAAATAATTCAGCTCTTTTGCCTGTAAAAAAAAACATACAATACCCCCCCTCCAACATTACAACCCACCACCCACATACCCCTAATCTAACCCAAACCCCCCTTAAATAAACCTAACACTAAGCCCCTGAAGATCTTCCTACCTTATCTTCACCATGCCAGGTTCACCGATCGGTCCTCCGAAGTCTTGATCCAAGCCTCCGAAGTCTTCATCCAAGCCCAAGTGGGGGCTGGCGATCCATAATCCGGCTGAAGTCTTCTATCAAGCGGCGGCTGAAGAGGTCCAGAAAAGGCTCCAAAGTCTTCATCCTATCCGGGAAGAAGAGGAGATCTGGACCGGCAACCATCTTGATCCAAGCGGCATCTTCTATCTTCATCCGATGACGAACGGCTCCATCTTGAAGACCTCCAGCGCGGATCCATCCTCTTCTTCCGACGTCCAACTGAAGAATGAAGGTTCCTTTAAGGGACGTCATCCAAGATGGCGTCCCTCGAATTCCGATTGGCTGATAGGATTCTATCAGCCAATCGGAATTAAGGTAGGAAAATTCTGATTGGCTGATGGAATCAGCCAATCAGATTCAAGTTCAATCCGATTGGCTGATTGGATCAGCCAATCAGATTGAGCTCGCATTCTATTGGCTGTTCCGATCAGCCAATTAACTCTTATTAAATAAATTATTCCTATTTAAAGCTAAATACTTACCTGTAAAATAAACCCTAATATAGCTACAATATAACGAATAATTATATTGTAGCTATTTTAGGATTATTATTTATTTTACAGGCAACTTTGTAATTATTTTAACCAGGTACAATAGCTATTAAATAGTTAAGAACTATTTAATAGCTAAAATAGTTAAAATAATTACAAAATTACCTGTAAAATAAATCCTAACCTAAGTTACAATTAAACCTAACACTACACTATCAATAAATTAATTAAATACAATACCTACAAATAACTACAATTAAATAAACTAACTAAAGTACAAAAAATAAAAAAGAACTAAGTTACAAAAAATAAAAAAATATTTACAAACATTAGAAAAATATTACAACAATTTTAAACTAATTACACCTACTCTAAGCCCCCTAATAAAATAACAAAGACCCCCCCCCTAAAAAAAAATGCCCTACCCTATTCTAAATTAAAAAAGTTCAAAGCTCTTTTACCTTACCAGCCCTGAAAAGGGCCATTTGCGGGGCATGCCCCAAATAATTCAGCTCTTTTGCCTGTAAAAAAAACATACAATACCCGTATCAATATCCGATCAGCCAATAGAATGCGAGCTCAATCTGATTGGCTGATCCAATCAGCCAATCGGATTGAATTTGAATCTGATTGGCTGATTCCATCAGCCAATCAGAATTTTCCTACCTTAATTCCGATTGGCTGATAGAATCCTATCAGCCAATCGGAATTCGAGGGACGCCATCTTGGATAAAGGAACCTTCATTCTTCAGTTGGACGTTGGAAGAAGAAGATGGGTCCGCGGTGGAGGTCTTCAAGATGGAGCCGGTCGTCATCGGATGAAGATAGAAGATGCCGCTTGGATCAAGATGGTTGCCGGTCCGGATCTCCTCTTCTTCCCGGATAGGATGAAGACTTTGGAGCCTCTTCTGGACCTCTTCAGCCGCAGCTTGATAGAAGACTTCAGCCGGATTATGGATCGCCAGCCCCCGCTTGGGCTTGGATGAAGACTTTGGAGGCTTGGATCAAGACTTCGGAGGACGGATTGGTGAACCTGGCATGGTGAAGATAAGGTAGGAAGATCTTCAGGGGCTTAGTGTTAGGTTTATTTAAGGGGGGTTTGGGTTAGATTAGGAGTATGTGGGTGGTGGGTTGTAATGTTGGGGGGGTATTGTATGTTTTTTTTTACAGGCAAAAGAGCTGAATTATTTGGGGCATGCCCCGCAAATGGCCCTTTTCAGGGCTGGTAAGGTAAAAGAGCTTTGAACTTTTTTAATTTAGAATAGGGTAGGGCATTTTTTTATTTTGGGGGTCTTTGTTATTTTATTAGGGGCTTAGAGTAGGTGTAATTAGTTTAAAATTGTTGTAATATTTTTCTAATGTTTGTAAATATTTTTTTATTTTTTGTAACTTAGTTCTTTTTTATTTTTTGTACTTTAGTTAGTATATTTAATTGTAGTTATTTGTAGGTATTGTATTTAATTAATTTATTGATAGTGTAGTGTTAGGTTTAATTGTAACTTAGGTAAGGATTTATTTTACAGGTAATTTTGTAATTATTTTAACTATTTTAGCTATTAAATAGTTCTTAACTATTTAATAGCTATTGTACCTGGTTAAAATAAATACAAAGTTGCCTGTAAAATAAATATTAATCCTAAAATAGCTACAATATAATTATTCGTTATATTGTAGCTATATTAGGGTTTATTTTACAGGTAAGTATTTAGCTTAAAATAGGAATAATTTATTTAATAAGAGTTAATTTATTTTGTTAGATTTAAATCATATTTAACTTAGGGGGGTGTTAGTGTTAGGGTTAGACTTAGCTTTAGGGGTTAATCCATTTATTAGAGTAGCGGCGAGATCCGGTCGGCAGATTAGGGGTTAGTAATTGAAATTAGGTGTCGGCGATGTTAGGGAGGGCAGATTAGGGGTTAATACTATTTCTTATAGGGTTATTGAGGCAGGAGTGAGGCGGATTAGGGGTTAATAACTTTATTATAGTAGCGGTGAGGTCCGGTCGGCAGATTAGGGGTTAATTATTGTAGGTAGCTGGCGGCGACGTTGTGGGGGGCAGATTAGGGGTTCATAAATATAATATAGGGGTTGGCGGTGTTAGGGGCAGCAGATTAGGGTTTCATAGGGATAACATAGGTTGCGGCGGTGTACGGAGCGGCAGATTAGGGGTTAATAATAAAATGCAGGGGTCAGCGATAACGGGGGCGTCAGAATAGGGGTTAATAGTGTAAGGTTAGGGGTGTTTAGACTCGGGGTTCATGCTAGGGTGTTAGGTGCAGACTTAGGAAATGTTTCCCCATAGGAAACAATGGGGCTGCGTTAGGAGCTGAACGCTGCTTTTTTGCAGGTGTTAGTTTTTTTTTCAGCTCAAACTGTCCCATTGTTTCCTATGGGGGAATCGTGCACGAGCACGTTTTTGAAGCTGGCCGCGTCCGTAAGCACCGCTGGTATTGAGAGTTGCAGTTGCGGTAAATATGCTATACGCTCCTTTTTTGGAGCCTAACGCAGCCCTTCTGTGAACTCTAAATACCAGCGGTATTTAAAAGGTGCGGCCAGAAAAAAGCACGCGTAGCTAACGCACCCCTTTGGCCGCAAAACTCCAAATCTAGGCCTAGGTGATTTACACATGCAATTGTGTCTATAAATCCTGCATGTTGAGTCGCTATTTAGGTTAAAAAACACAACCATACCTTGAGAACCCCACAGAAAGCCTGGCAGCAACCTAAACGCCAATACAAATACTGTTCTATTCAGTGAGACAAGTTTAATAGAGCAAAACTGAAAAGTAAATATTTAACATTGTAATGCATTTACAAATATTGCTTTTGCAAACATATTTTCCCAAGTTTTTTATTGCGTTTGGTCGTTGCTATGTTTTTTGGAGATATCATGTATTGGTCCATTTAGAGAAGCTATAGATCTTAATGGCAGGAATGTTCAATTGTGATTGACTAGAAAATTGAAATGAACTTTAATGAATTTATATATTAGCTTGCCTAAAAAAGGGATTCTCTGCAACATAATAAGCCCCCCGTGAATCTAGTCTAGTTTATCTACAACCTGAATACTGGACAAAAAAAGGAGGTTTAATTTCAGCTGTGTTTGTAGAAAGACTGTAAGCTCTTCTGGAGAACGGTGTACCTACTCTTGTATTTATTTGCTCTCTTTTATGGATGGATGAAGATAGAAGATGCCGTCTGGATGAAGTCTTCTTGCCACCTGGATGAGGACTTCGCCGGCTGGATGAAGATGGAAAAGGCCGCCCGGATGAAGACTTCTTGCCGCATGGATGATGACTTCGCCAGCTGGATGGATCCTTTAAGCGGGACTTCAAGAACTGTAAGTGGATCGTCGGGGGTTAGTGTTAGGTTTTTTTAAGTTTTTTTTTTAATGGGTTTTATTTTTAGTTTAGGGTCCGGGCATGTAAAAGAGCTAAATGCCCTTTTAAGGGCAATGCCCATACAAATGCCCTTTTCAGGGCAATGGGGAGCTTAGGTTTTTTTTAGATAGTTATTTGTTTTGGGGGGGTTGGTTGTCGGGGTGGTGGGTTTTACTGTTGGGGGGTGTTTGTATTTTTTTTACAGGTAAAAGAGCGGATATCTTTGGGGCAATGTCCCACAAAAGGCCCTTTTAAGGGCCATTGGTAGTTTATTGTAGGCTATGTTTTTTTTTTATTCTGGGGGACTTTTTTATTTTGATAGGGCTATTAGATTAGGTGTAATTCTTTTTTATTTTTGATCATTTGTTTCTTATTTTTTGTAATTTAGTGTTTTTTTTGTAATTTAGTTATTTTATTTTTAGTGTTAGGATTTTTTTAATGTGTAGTTTAGTTTAATTTAATTGGTAGCTAGTTTAATTGTAGTTTAATATTTATCTTAGTTTAATTGTTTAAAATTAATTTATTTAATTTGACAGTTAAATTTTAATTTAATTTAAGATAGGGAAATTGTAATTTTAATATAAAGTTAGGGGGGGTGTTAGGTTTAGGAGTTAATAGTTTATTCTAGCATATTTCATTGTGGGGGGCTTTCAGTTTAGGGGTTAATAGTTTATTTAAGAATATTTAGTTGTGGGGGGCTTGTGGTTTAGGGGTTAATAGGTTTATTATAGCGGCGGTGTGGGCGGACAGCAGATTAGGGCTAATTAGATTTAAATAGTGTTTGCGATGCGGGAGGGCGGTGGTTTAGGGGTTAATAGGTTTATTATAGGGTCAACGATGTCGGGGAGCGGGGGAATAAGGGTTAATACATTTTAATAGTGGCGGCGATGTCTGGAGTGGCAGATTAGGGGTTAATAACTTTATTATAGTGAGAGCCTCGGTTTAGGGGTTAATAGGTAGTTTATGGGTGTTAGTGTACTTTTTAACACTTTAGTTATGAGTTTTACGTTACAAAGCTGTACCATAAAACTCATAACTACTGACTTTAGATGGCGGTACGGATCTTGTGGTTATAGAGTGTACCGCTCACTTTTTGGCCTCCCAGGCAAACTCGTAATACCGGCGCTATGGGAGTCCCATTAAAAAAATGACTTTTTTAAAAGTGCAGTAATGATGTTGTGTGACTGGCTAAAAGGTGTGCGGTACACCTATACCGACAAGACTTGCAATATCAGCGTTAGGGAAAATTAAGCGTTATTGGCTATAATGCTGCTTTTTCACTCATAACGCAAAACTCGTAATCTAGCTGAATGTTACATAATTCTGTACTATGTTATCCTAGCAAAACACCTTCAAAAGCATGTGAGTGATTTAACCCCCAATGATATACTTACCTTCTGTTCCTCACCAGCCTCTTACACAGCACATTGAACTAAATGTAGCGTGCTCCCGCAGCTGTAGTGGGATCACACTACGTTTAGTTAAATGGTGCTATTGGGCCAGTGACACACACGCTTTTGAAAAACCCCCACAGAGGGCTAGATTACAAGTGGAGCATTAGTTTATGCTCACGTTTGAGTGTTAAAACCGCTAGAAGTGTTTTTTTGTGCTCAGAGATTTGCGTCCATATTGAGTTGAAAGTAAAAACTTTGAGACGTCGCAAACACAAAATTGCATTTTCTCTTAGACTTCAATGGAGCCGAAAAAGTTGAAGAAAACACACAAGATAATACTGCATATTTCATAATCCAAATGCTGCACATAGCATAATATGTTCTATTTATTCTTAAATATATATTTAATATATCTCTGATGGATTTTTTTCACAAATATATATAACTATATACTGTATATATATAATTAAATAAATGGTAAATAGCGCAATCCCACTCGCCAAAAAGTTAGTAACCAGGGTGCAAAAGCAATTTGCATAAAGAAATTCAGTAATTGCACGCTCTGGTTTTAAAACACAGCAACAAAATAAAGGTTGCTGTGTTGTAAATCCATAGAATGCAATTACTGAATTCCTTATATTTATATAGGTATAGCTATACAGATATATAGAAAAAATCTATTTAAAAATTCTTAGAACATATTCTGCTATGTGCAGAACATTGGAATGTTAAATATTTACAGTAAATACACACTATAACACTTTATTAACTACTAGTCCTAAAGCCCGTTCACACGGGCCATTTTTTGCGGTACAGTGGTCCCACCCCTTGCGTTCTCTCCCTCCCCCTCTCTTTTGAGCTCTCTCTCTCCCCCCTCTCTTTTGCGCTCTCTCTTTCCCCCCTCTCTTTTGCACTCTCTACCCCCCTCTTTTGCGCTCTCTCTCTCCCTCTCTCCTTCTCTATCTCCCCTCTCTTTCTATCTCCCCTCTCTCTTTCTCTCCTCCCCTCTCACTCCATCTCCCCTCTCCCTCTCCATCTCCCCCCTCTCTCTCCATCTCCCCTCTCTCCCTCTCCCCCCTCTCTCTCTCTCCCCCCCTCTCTCTCTATCTCCCCTCTATCTCTCCCCTCTCTCTCACTCCCATCTCTCTTTCCCCTCTCTCTCTCTCCCCTCTCTCTCTCTCCCCTCTCTCTCGCTCCCCTCTCTCTCTCCCCTCTTTCTATCTCCCCTCTCTCTCTCTCATGTCTCTCTCTCCCTCTCTCTCCCCGCTCTCTCTCCCCTCTCTCAACCTCTCTCTCTCCCCTCTCTCTCTCTCTCTCTCTCTCTCTCTCCCCCTCTTTCTATCTCCCTTCTCTCTCTCTCTCTCTCTCTCTCTCTCTCTCTCTCTCTCTCTCTTCCCCTCTATCTCTCTCTCCTCTCTCTCTCTCCTCTCTCTTACTCCTCTCTCTCTATCTCCCCCTCTGTATCTCTCTCTACCCCTCTCTCTCCCCTCTCTCTCTCCCCCTCTTTCTCTTCCCTCTCTCTGTCTCCATCCACATCTCCCCTCTTTCTCTCTCCCCTCTCCCTCGCTTCCCCCCTCTCTCTCCTCTCTCTTTCTCCCTCTCTCTCTATCTCCCCCCTCTGTCTGTCTCTCTCTCTCTCCCCTCTCTCTCCCTTCTCTCTCTCCCCCATCTCCCTTCTCTCTCTCTCCCCTCTCTCTCTCCCCCTCTTTCTATTCCCTCTCTCTGTCTCCATGCACATCTCCCCTCTTTCTCTCTCTCCCCTCTCTCTCTCTCCCCTCTCTCTCTCCCCCCCTCCCTCTCTCCTCTCTCTTTCTCCCTCTCTATCTCCCCCCTCTGTCTGTCTCTCTCTCTCCCCTCTCTCTCCCTTCTCTCTCTCCCTCTCTCCCTCTCCCCTCTCTCTCTCTCTCTCTCTCTCTCTCTCTCTCTCTCCCCTCTCTCTCTATCTCCCCCCTCTCTCTCTTTCTCTCTCCCCTCTTTCTCCCCCCTCATTCTCTCCCTTCTCTTTCTCCACATCTCCCCTCTCTCTCTCCCCTCTCTCTCTCCCCTCTCACTCTCTCCCTCTCTCTCCCTCTCTCTCTCTCTCTCTCTCTCTCTCTCTCTCTCTCCTCTCTCTCTGTCTCTCTCTCTCTCTCCTCACTCTTCTCTCTCCCCTCTCTCTTCTCTCTCTCTCCCCTCTCTCTCTCTCTCTCTCTCTCTCTCTCTCTCTCTCTCTCTCCTCTCCCCTCTCTCTTCTCTCTCTCTCTCCCCTCTCTTTCTCTATCTCCCCCCTCTCTCTCTCCCTCTTTCTCTCCCCTCTCTCTCTCCACATCTCCCCTTTTTCTCTCTCCCCCTCTCTCTCTCCCCCCCTCTCTCTCTCCCCCCTCTCTCTCTCTCCCCCTCTCTCTCTCTCCCCCTCTCTCTCTCTCCCCTCTTGATCTCTCTCTCCTCTCTCTCCCCTCTTTTGAGCTGTTTTAGATCTCTCCAGGGCTTTCAAGGCCTCGCCCCCTTCACGCATCACAGGAAAGAACAACCAGCTCAATAACATTGTTAGCCTGTTCTATGGCGATTTACCACCTGGGTGCAACTTCTTTTAGCCCAGTAATTCTTTTCACAGAGTAAAAAGTTACACTATGTGAAAAAGCTGCACCCAGGTGGTAAATCACCATAGAACAGGCTAACAATGATATTGAGCCAATTGTCCGTTCCTGTAAGTGCACTTCTCTCTGTATGCATTTAGTCTCCCTATGGGAAAAAGGGGCAACCAGATGTGGACTCCCTGCTCAGTGTGCTTAGAGGAATATGGCAACACCTCACTGACGAGGCCCAATGAAGGCCATACGATCTTCTGTAGTTGCTGTATTCCTTGTCCAGAGAGGAATTGCCTGGTATTTCGGCGCTGGACTGACCGTAATAGGTGGGATCAGACTGATATACTACAGGAAAGTTCTACTTTACTGGGCTAAAAAGCTGCACCCAGGTGGTAAATCGCCATAGAACAGACTAACAATGATATTGAGCCAGTTGTTCATTCCTGTGAGTGCACTTCTCTCTGTATATATATATATATATATATATATATATATATATATATATATATATATATATATATATACATTTAGACATTATATATATGTATGTATCTGTCACACTATGCGGAGCGGGTTCGGGGGTAAGGAGCATATATATGAGATATGGATTTTTTTTGTGTCTGGAGCGTTGAGACGAGACAGGTGATTTAGAATAACAGTTGCCCAGTTTGTGGCTCTGACTCTTGCTAGTCTAAATCTTCATAAATTATTGGGAACCCATCTGTATACTCTTCCTCAGTACCAGAGGATGCCAGCTAGGACTGGCGATACTGATTTCAAAGTATCCATTAAGGTCAGAACATATTCTGCTATGTGCAGAACATTGGAATGTTAAATATTTACAGTAAATACACACTATAACACTTTATTAACTACTAGTCCTAAAGCCCGTTCACACGGGCCATTTTTTGCGGTACAGTGGTCCCACCCCTTGCGTTCTCTCCCTCCCACTTTCTTTTGCTTTCCCTCTCCCCCCTCTCTTTTGCGCTCTCTCTCCCCCTCTCTTTTAAGCTCTCTCTCTCCCCCCTCTCTTTTGCGCTCTCTACCCCCCTCTTTTGCGCTCTCTCTCTCCCTCTCTATCTCCCCTCTCTTTCTATCTCCCCTCTCTCTTTCTCTCTCTCCCCTCTCTCTCCATCTCCCCTCTCCATCTCCCATCTCTCTCTCCATCTCCCCTCTCTCTCTCTCCCCCTCTCT